>NC_071125.1:9740000-10040000 GCF_024256425.1 Clarias gariepinus
TCCTACACAGTCCCAACAAAATGAGGAAATTGTTTCCCATGATCAGTGTTCTACATAACTATCTATTTTAACATCTATGGCAATCAAACCAAAGACATACAAAATATTTACTGACTGCAGAGGGAACATCTAAAACATCTATATTTGGTACAGCATACGGCTACGGACGAAAATGTTTTTTTTAGTAAGGCGTCAAGCAAACGTGCAAGAATAAACCATTTCTGCTTTTATATCTTTATTTAAGTGGTATATGTACTAAAACAATACAGCCTTGGGAATTTAGGGAAAATTGACAAGGCATTCTATGCTTTCAAAAGGGTCATAGAGTTTAACCTACATGTTTTGGTTCTGACACAGTAATCTGTCATCCACGCAACTAACATTACCGACTTACTTCATATGAATCTGTTTTCCAGTTGCCCATGTCACTTTATTCTATCTGAGTTCATGTTAGCGCAGGCATTTAATTATGGGTAATTAGGCATACTTCTGCACTTTGAGGAGCAGTGTATTGTTTAACATGGCTAAATTAACTCATGTTTGATTGTGAGATACAGGGTTAACAGAGTTGCCACAAGAGCATAGTCTATGGCCAGGCAAGTAAAAACCAACATAGTGGTTTGATTCATGTTCATCCGAATCACTAACATATATAATTTACTAAAATGTAGCAGATTATCATTTTAGTACTATCTATATGTTTAGTGTGCTAAATACTTCTTCTCCCCACTTGCAACAGAATTGAAAACTTTTGAATGTTTCAAATTAATGTAGTCTCATTTCGAGCATTACAAGATGAATCTTTCTACGGACTAGGTGCTGAGCAGTGCTTAGTGCTTGAGCCTTATACAGCAAGGCATAGTTTATGAGTCCCAAAGCACTGGACACACTCGGTCCATTTAAATCAAACAACAGGATTTTAAGGAGAACTCTAAATCATTACACACACTACTTGTTAAGGCTACTGTGTGTTTTTCGGTAGTAGTAGTTCCTTTGACTTAGAACTTTACTTTAAAGTCCAAAAAAGGCCGTAAGAGAACAAAGATTTAAATATGATTGACTAGAGTGCAACATCATTTTAGCAGTAGATGTACATGGCATAATCAGCCATGATGCTTATGTATTTAATTCTCTATGGGGCATGACATTGTACAATAATAAGTTTTATGTGCCTAGTTTAATTAGATTACAGGCTAAACTATAATGCATATAACTTGTATCACATGCTTTAAATGTCATAATGTAGAAATACATCAGTATTTACAATTACCCCTAGTGATTGCTAATTAAATAAAAAATAGGACTTATCTGATGAATATGCATCACTCATTGCTATATGAGACCATGTGTAGCTTAAGTGACGAGTAAATATGAATGCTTGAATAAAGACCAACTCAATCTATTTCAATGCACTTTTTCCCCCTGTGCATCCAACCAACTTGAAACTACACAAGCAATGACTTTCACTCCTAAAATTTCAAATATGCTCAGACATATTTTTAATGCCAGAGATCTATGGATAGACTATTAATCTGCTGCAACAATTAGGTACAAACAAAACAATCAATGCAAGGACAAGTGCACCATACATCTACTGTATCATCCAACAACTCCAGTTCCGTTTACTTCACTCCCGCGCGCCCTTTGCGCGCCCTCCAGCTACAGAATGGCACCGTGTTTTCAGACTCATCCCGAGGCGAAGTGAATTTGAAAAACTGCCCAGTTTACAACTCCACACAAATTCTTACAATACTTTAACTATCAAGCCAAATGCGTTGCGCAAGAAAGCACTATTACATTTAGACTACGGTGGTGGTGCCTTGACTATCTGAACCAAAACAAACCAACTTGGAATTTCGGGGTCCCTTGGGAAGTAGTAGAGGAAACACTCACCTGACGCTGCGTCCTCACATTGGCTCTGTCTTTTTGCACTCGGATTTCCTGGTGGTCCCGAGGTCTGCAGTCCCAAAACCAACTAGAAACCACAAAAAAAAAAAAAAAAATCATCTGACGCACAACTCGAATTGTCCGCTGTCAGTGTATCTCATGCTACGCACAGAAATGGGTGGTAATTTTGAAGATGGAGATAGAGAGAGCATAAAAATGCAGACTAAAAAACAGATGCAAGCAGTGATAACGTGACCTTTTAAGAGCATAACTTTGAGAGTAAAATGACAGGTCGCCTACCCCACAGTCTGCGAAGTCTGACCGCGGTGTTTTAATCTCGGGACGCGCGCGCTGAAAGCGCACGTGGCGAGTCACGCGCTAGAGCGCACAGAGCAACCGGAGCGGAGGAGGAGAATAGGAAGCATGTCAGTGCGAGCCGAGGAGAGGGAAAGTGTGAAAGGGGGAGTTGGAGAGGAAGGAGAGAGTGGAGTAGCACTCGGTGTGAGGTGCGACCCCCTCTGTATCAAACTGCTGGCGCGCAACTTTGAGTCTCTTGTACGAAGCTGCTGTGCCAAGTGCGCTGATCTGGTGCCAGCGGCAGAAACAAATTGACCAGCGACTGACAGCAAAAAGGGAATCCGCCGCGGAAAATATATGTAGACGGTGGGCAGATTGCGGATCGATCGGGTTATAATTTTGTCCAAAGTCAGAGAAAATAAAGTTCGCGCAGGAATGAAATTTGAAAACAGATGGCGAATCCCTTCGAACTAAATAAGGTTCGATCTCTAGAAATGGAGTGTAGATAATATTTGCTTGGACGTTTGATGGAAAATGACGGATTTTTCATTTTGGACAGGTGGGGGTATATACAGGTTGGGGTGAGTGAGGGAGGGCTGTTGGGGACGAGGACGGGTGGTGGCGAGTGCTTAAGGGGGACACAATGTGTCTAAGGATGAAAACTTGTCTTTTTTCCCCCTGCTGTCCCTATCAACTATACCCCCTCATTCTTTCCACCTCAAAGTGTCTAAATACCCCCCAACCAACATTTCTAGTGCTCTTCTAAAACGGTGAGGGGGGAGCAGAGAGAAGGAGAGAACAGAAGAATACCAAATAAATGAGAAATTTTCGTACAGGCACCGCTTCCGTGCGTTCCATGCTAGCAATAACAATTAAATATCGACCGCTTTTCCAGGCCGGAGAGAACCTGAGATACTCAGAGACTGCCAAGTACTGATACCCCCCTCTCACCCCTCCCCGTATTTCTCCATCTCACATAGCCTACACATCCACGTTTCCTTCTTTTCCATCCCTCTTTCCACTGTTCACATGTAATCTGAATCCGTCTAATTCCATGTATTCATCAGCTCCACTTGATTCCTCGTCTAATTTATTCTGCTGTAAGCCTAATTGTGATGCATCATAATAATAAATATCTGATGCCCATCTGTGTCCCTGCGTTTTGTTCACAGAGAACGTTTACACAATTGAAGGCCTACTATATTTACAATGAACTATTTGTAACTACATATATACTACGTATACTTTTTCCCCAACAAGTCCACACCCCCAGTATAGACTGAGCTTTTTTTTTTTTTTTTTTTGTAATAAGCGCGCATCTTTATTAGAGCGCATATTATTCTGGCATTTGTGCATGTTTGAAACGAGTTCAATCCATATTCAGCAAAGAATCCAGTCCAGTGTTTGTCTATAGATCGTAACTGAATAATGAAATGGTAGGCGTGTAATTACATGAAATGAATATATTTATGCCTTGGTAAGATTTGTGTTTGTTCAGTTTAAAGCCAATTTTTTTTGTCGATCACCACACACCCTTGTTTTATGCTGTCCATTCATCTGTTAGACTGCATCATTGCGTATAATGTTGATTTAGTATGAAAACACATTAGACACATGGGCTTCCAAAGAGAAATCTGTACACTGAAAGGATCACAGTAACCTGAAAGGCGAGTAGGTCCGGGGTGATGTGCGGCCATGACATGTTGGAGGAGATTGAAGGCCTTACACTTAAGCCAAAAGATAACTTTTCAAGCGAACATCACAACTATCAAAAGTTTCTCTATCACCGTCATTGCCTCTTCAGTTGATTTTTTTTTAACCATTGGAGCTTCTTCCCTTCTTGCACCAGAGCCATTCGATTTCTATTTACTGCCCTCCCCACCCACCCCACCGTTCACTCACTCTCTTCATCCGATCTCCCCATTTTCACAGCCTCCCGCCCTCAACGCACGCTATTAAGCCGTATTCTTCTTCCCTCCTGCCCTGGTGCCCTTACTCCCCCCTCAGTCTCGCCACCCAGGTCTCTTTCCTATGCTCTTCTCCCCATCCATCTCGTTTATTCATCGTTTGTATTTAATTAGATAATGCATTAATTATTTACGCCCCACTGGCGGTACCTGCACTATAAACATACCTTACCCCCTAACCGGCCTCCACTCGACACCGGAGACTTCTGTGGATACGAAAGTCCCCGTCATTCCACCCTCCCCTGTTTCCCTTTTACCCCATACCTCTTTTCACTCTATTTCTTGCTCTTCCACTCTTTGCCCCCTGCCTGTTTTCCCCCCAGTTATCTCTCCCCCGTCTATCTTTCTTCCCCTTATACACTCTCTCCTTTTTTCTCAGTGCCTTGCAGTCGCCTCCATCGGCTAGTCTCTCTCCCCGGCGTTGGAATTATGAAAAATGCGCCCATCGACAGAGCGCCTCAGCTTCGATTAGCCGAGATGGGACATGACAGGCCGCGATCAATACTTATACCGTCCTATAACGTGTCAACTAATGAATCAATCTCGGCTAAATTTTCCATTTTTCAAAAGCCGACGCGAGAGACTGGAATATCCTCTTTTGTAAAGATATTATTATCGATTTCGTCGGCAATTTGACATCGGGGGTAGTTAATTCCACTCTAGAATAAAATTGAAAACACTTGAGATTGAAGTGAGAGAGGCAGAGAGAGGGAGGGAAGGAGGCAAGTGGGGAACAGGAGGGGAGGGGGAGAGAGACGGTTGTTGACTTGATAAAAGAGGATAGGAAGATAGAAGGAAGAGAAAGGAGGAAGGAAGAAGGAGAGATACGCCTAGAGTGTGGCATCTATCTATCTATCTATCTTTCTATCTATCTATCTATCTATCTATCTATCTATGTGTCTCGATACTAAAATTCCTGATACTTGATACTTTTATCAGAATGATAGCATGTGATCATACACTTCTACGCATACTGTGATGTATTTGGCATTCAGAAGGACCAGAGGAATAGGAAGGGATAGAAGAATTAAGTAAAGGGAGAACGAAGAGATAGACAAGGCCAGAATTCGAAAAAGAAAGAAGGATAGAGAGAGTCAGCACGTTTGTCAGAGTGAAATATAGATGGAGGAGGCCAGTGTGTGTTGGGGTCAGAAAGGTGCAGTGTAACTGTCGACAATCACAGGCTTATTTACCTGTCAAAAACACTATCATCCCACACAGCCACAGCCAAGCAATTTCTGCTGTCGCTCCCTCCCACTTTCTCTCTTTCTCTGCCTCCAATTACAACCTAGAGGGCTATTTCTTTCCTGGACAAAAACACTGCCCCCCTCTCTCTTCCGATTGCCCTCTTTTTCTCTCCCTCTCTTGCCCTTACTCCCTCGTCTTGCCTTAGCCAAGAGTTGCAGAGTGGAAATGAACAAGCTGTAAACACACACCACTTAACTGTGGTGTGTGTGTGTGTGTGTGTGCCCAAGGTAGGCAGTGGAGAACTCTGCACCAGGTTACCAGAACATGTGTCGAGACACGAGTTTAATAGCTCGCACTTTTCTTTACTCGTGAAGGCCATTATTAAAAATTTGTAACATACAGTAAGATTTTCTTATTTAAATCTTTTCATTAGCCAGTAAAATGTTAATATATTTTTGTAGTCATTAAACATAAAAAGTATAGCTTCTAAATGTTTTCTATAAACATAAAGGTCATCTATATACACTTGCTTCATTAGCCCTAAAGTATATTTGCCTAATAATTCCAAGGCTCAGTTCCTACAACCAACTATTTACTAAATATAAAATTAATTTATTAAAATGATCTTAGTTTTCCATTGCTATGCTGATGATACCCAGTTATGTGGTTCGGTAAAGCCATATGACAGACACCGGTGTGTACAATGTGTAAAGGGCATTAGGCACTAGATGCTGAGTAACTTTTTCCTAATGAACTATGAAAAGACAGGTTTCTTTTTCTGACTTTTTCTGAGCCCAAAGGCAGGTAGAAATAAGTTTTCTGATTATGTAGTAACTCTTGATGACATTTAGTCAGTTACATTATGTGCAGCAGTGAGTTACAGTATGTATGATTGTTGACTCAAGTCTCTCATTAGGAACTCAAATAATATTCGTAGGACAGCCTTTTTATGTCAGAAACCTTGTTAAGCTAAAAAGGATAATGTTACTGCACAATGTATAAAACTAGCGAATGCTTTTGTTACCATTAGGTTGGATTATTGCTATTCCTGGATGCTTTATTAAATGCATAAATAGGCTCCAGTTAATCGAAAATAACTTGTTGTAACCACAATGTTTGATTATATCCCAGTAAAATTACATATTGATTAAAAATACTATTGATGCTTGATAAAGCAGTGAATGGTCTCAGCCCACAGTACTTGATAGATTTTCTCTTAGGTAAAGGTCATCCCAGGCTACTCCTATATGCCTCTGTAACCTTCTAAGTTTCCTTTTAACTGCTGTCACAGAAATTTGGGTACAATATATACCCCATTGAATTACTGTTGAGTTGCCATCGTACTCTTGCAACCTGATGAGATGCTGGTGCCAGCTGCTGGCACACTAACATTTTTGTAGCTCCTCTCATCCTGTGCATTTGCCTGAATCATCTTGATGCAGTGATGGCTATTCCCACATGGAAACCATAAAGTATTGCACTTTGCAAAAAAGTTTCTGCCTAAGTTTCTTGCCTAGATGCAGGTGACATATGCAAATATATATATATTTATTGGAAGAGTAATATATATATATATATATATATATATATATATATATATATATATTGAAAGGAAGAATAATATATTTATATACAAATTTTCAAGCCTCAAGATTAACTCAAGATTTCTTCATGCTCTCTCAGAGAAAACTTTGCTTTATACTATTACCTCTCCCTGGAATAATCCAGTTTCATGTTTATCATGTTTATCAAGAAATTTTCTGAATGTTTTAAGATGTTAATTTGTATCTGGCCAGTGCTGATCTTAACTGTCATGAACTAAAAGACCATCCAGATGTGAGGCCTACACCTAAAGAACTAAGGCCCAAGCACTGAGTGACAGAGTGACAGATAACAGCAGAGGTGGCTATTGCACTGCTTGGACACAATGTCGACTAGAACAGTTACATGGGTGGCATGTCAGTCTTGTAAGCTGCCATTCAGTTACAGCAGCACATAAGCAATTAATGGCTGACAGATGCCACATACACCATTGTAGGTAAAGTCAGACAATGTCTATTACTTTATATATTTTTTTATTTTAAGAAAAATCACTGCAAAATGCTTAAACATCAGGTCTTAGCATGTCCTATAAACTACTTTGACTAGATACTTAAAGTAGTCTTTATTAATCCGCATAAATTACCTAAAAAGCAAAAATGTGTAATAAACAGAATAAACATTTTATTTCACGTATTGTTCAGTTGCATCATTCCATGCAAATTTTTTTTTTACAAGCAACATAAAATTTGTAGGGATTATAGTAAGTAAAAGACACCACTTAAAAGCAATAGTTGTTACCCCTAAACTAATAAGTAGGTTTTTTATGAATTTTCAATTTTCAGTGCTTTTAGATGTCAGAATGTTTTTATGACACCATATTTAAATTTTAATGTTGTTGTTGGTCTTTCGGCTGCTTCCAACTAGGGGTCGCCACAGCGAAATACCCAGTCCGCACTACAATTTGGCACAGGGTTTACGCTGGGTGCCCTTCCTGGGACCAGCACTGCATCCAGTGGCTGGGGTTTCGGGCACTGGCTGGGAATCGAACCCGGGCCTTCCGCATGGCAGGCGAAACACCTACCACTGAGCCACCAGTAACCTCTATATTTACGTGAGTTGGCTATAATGTAGTAATTTTAACTGATTTACTTGGACCCATACAGAATTCTCCCGTAACCCTATGCTTTATAATTTGTGTTTTAGAGTCGAGGGGGTAGAGCTTTGGATTTATACCACAACATTGGTCAAGATAAAGTAGTTGTTCATGATGAATGAATGACTGAGAAAAAAAGAAATCCTAAAGCTGATTGCACTTTACTGAATGTAAGTCAAAGAAATGAAATAATTATTTATTTTAAAAAAGGCAAAAAAACTTTCTCATATGCTAAAGTAGTGATAACTATAGGGAAGAAAGGAACATTTACATATTATACAGCCAAATCACTTAGAAACCTGATGATAAAAACGATTTGTGGGCCTTTCCCAAACTGTTGCACACTATTGTACAGGATGTCTTTGTGTACTGTAGCATTAATTTCATTTCACTTGAGGGGCCAAAACATGTAACCCATGCACCAAAACACACCTTCCCCAAAAAAATGAATTTATTTTTTTATTTTTTTATTTTTTTATTTTTTACAGTGAATAGGGGACTACATATGGGATTGGATGTTTAAAAAGGCAAAATGAATGAGCCACTAATAAGCCAAAGTTGCCTTTTTAGAAGGTTCTGCATGAAGCAAGAAAAACAACAAGATTATGTGAATTCATAATGCATTATTAAAATCTTAAAGGATAGTGCTGAACCATCATCTTCATGAAAGAGATGTGGTTAGAAAAATTACCATGATCAATGATTTAAACACTTGGTGAAGTTGCATCATAAAAATGTACACTAGAAACCACAGCTATGGTTAATAGTCCAAATAGCAACATTTCCACAAGCACAATAAGTCACAGGATTGGAATTAAACAGCTGTGTGGCCATAAAAAAACCACCTGCTTGTAAGGCTGATTGGAAAAAGGTTTTTAATTTGTTAAGGAGCGATGAAAAAAGGTCATGCGGTCTGATAGGTCCAGGCTGACCCTGTTTTAGCGCAAGGGCATGTTAGGGAGGGTAAAAATGAAAGTGCATGAAGCAATGCAGACATCATGCACAATGCCCAATGTTAAAGTCTCTGGAGGCAGTGTTATGATGTAGGGTTGCTTCCTTTGTTGGTCAGGTCTAGGCAAATTGATATTCTTTTTTTCAAACTGTGAATGAATGATTCTGGGAGCATGAATTTGTGACTATAATGTGCACCATAATCTAAGCTAAAGGCAGTTAAATCAAATTATGTGACTTTTTATCGCTGGGCAATGTACATAGGCTAAATCAAAACATTGTTTTATTTAAATGTCTTAACTCTTAAACTGGAGGTGATCCATCATGTTTGCACAGAGACAGTATCCATGTTTTAACTGTTAACTTTAGGCCATAGCTTGTTACAAGTGCCCCAATATATAATTCTCTAGGTAAATATAATATACTCAGAAACAATATAAAAGCCACAACACTTTCTCCTTTTTTGTGGCAAGTCTGTCACATCATGTTACATTTTCAATACAAAATGAGATTAATGAGAGCAGATGTTTGCCTGACAAATAGTAATACGCTAGAAAATAAATTGTTACATGATAAGGGAAGAACAACATAATACAACTTCCATGCACAGAATAAACAACATTTAAGTTGCTACTTAAGTTATGGCTTTTAATCATATCTCCAAAGATCTACATATTACAAAATCATCATTATTTTATTTCATGTCTCATCTTTTGTCAAATATCCTTGATGACACTGTATGTAGTGATAGTGGCTGCTGCCATTTGCAGGTACCACTGATAAAGTAAAAGTTAATGTTATTAGGTATACTCAGAGACTTACGGAAGATAGCTGAATAGAACGTTTGAGAAGTGGGTACAGAGGTGTTGGACAAAAAAGATAAGAGCTACAAAGGAGAGCTAGTGCTCGTGAGTAGAGAATGTTAGAGCGCAAGTGAAAGAGAGATGGTAAATTGAGTTTGTGTGTGTGTGTGTGTGTGTTTGTTAATGCGCTGCACTGTGGATTAGTTGAGTAGTTGGGCAGTTGAGCAGAACCAGCCAGCTCTCACAAACCAATCAGGCCTTCATTAGGCCAGGCGGGGGGATCGATTCTCAGCCTGCATCAATTAAACAGGGCCTATCTACCAAGTGCCTGCATATATACCATGTCTAACGCCCACACACCCACTCACACACACACACATCAAGTAAAATACATGCTGTTATTTTTGCAGTGTACCTTACAAATAGTAAACTTATCAATCATACATGCAGATGAAAAAACATGTATATGCCCTAGTACTGAGCATTTGAGCAAAAACTTTTTAAACTTCAACCCTGTTTTCCTTAACATTTTATCAAGCTCACAATTATGCCCATGGTTTTTTTTTTGGTCTTTTTTTTTTTTTTTTGTAATTTACAACAGTTCATTTCTCCTGCTCACGACCTCCTTTGCGTCCTAGACAATCTTCACGGCCACTATACAGCCTAGATGCGCTTCTGTGAAAATCCAACCTTCTCCGAGACGCCCAAACACTCACATCATCGATTACACACGATTATGCTCGCCCTTGCGCACAGAAAGGCTAGAGCACACAATTACACGCGCTCCGGACACACTTTTATTAACACTCAATTACACCTGCGCATAAATCACCAACGAGGAGCGCGCGGCACCGTGACCACAGGAGCGCGCACGGATCGTTAGCCTCTGATAGACACCTAAATTGTGCGCGCGCGCTCGCGTGTGCGCGCGCGCGTGTGTGTCTGAGAGACAGAGAGAGAGAATGAGAGAGAGAGATGAGAGAGAGAGAGAGAGAATGATATAATAGACTTGTCTGTTTTTGACGATTCCTGGCCCGTCGCGTCACCTGTGCGTGCTCACATTGAAACGTCAGTCTGAGTGAGCTAACGCGTTGTGACAGCGCTTAGATTATAATATCTGGGCCGTATTACTGGGCATTAGCGTCTTTACGGAGCCCCGCCCTCCATCAGGCCGCTCAGGTGGGCCATTTCCAAAGAGGGGAGAGAAATAAATGGGGAACCTAATAACATGTTTTTAGCAGGGTCTAGACTACATGAGAATAAGGCCAATTGGGTAAACCGTGGGTACAA
Organism: Clarias gariepinus; assembly: GCF_024256425.1. Lineage (NCBI taxonomy): Eukaryota > Metazoa > Chordata > Actinopteri > Siluriformes > Clariidae > Clarias > Clarias gariepinus. Next base: position 9,751,079 of record NC_071125.1, read on the forward strand.
AACGATTACAGGAATCACACACCCTTGAAGCAATTAGTAACACAATCAAAAACGTTCTTGGACACTTTCTGAATTCATATCAAGATTCATAAACACATTGTTATGCAGCTAGAAAATTCTACTTAAATAAATTATCTATATCGCAAAAAAACCATGACAGTAATTGTGGTGGTCATGTTGGTTAGACGGATGATTAAGCTGCAGAGAACAAGATATTTTTGTAAAGGATGTGTCTAATTATCAGGACTTGGAGTGTGGATCTGGTCAAGTTGAATCTTGTAGAAACAGGCAACCCCATTCCCCCAAGAGTTTAAATGATTTACTGGCTTTACACCTACACACCTGGCTTGCTTATACTTTTTTAAAATCATTCATTCATTCATTCATTCATTCAGTAATCTACAGTAACCTCTCTATCCTTTCACCAAAATCACTTTTAACTGTGTTTTTTTGCTCATTCATTTATTGATTTATTCATATGCAGTAACCTCTCTATCCTTTCACCAAAACCACTTCTATCTGTCTTCTTGTTCATTCATAGATTCATTCATCTACAGTAACCTCTCTATCCTTTCACCAAAACCACTTATGTCTTCTTTTTCATTCATTCATTCATCTGTTCATACATTAATTCATTCATTCATTCATTCATTCATTCATAGTAACCTCTCTATTCGTTCACCAAAACCACTTTTATCTTTGTCTTCTTGTTCATTTATTTATTCATCCATTCATCTACAGTAAACTGTCTTCTTTCATCAAAACCACTTATATCTGTCTTATTTATTTATTTATTTATTATTTATTTATTCATTCATTCATTCAATCATTCATTCATCTGCTATTTCATTTCTACCCTTCAACCCTAACATGACCATTTATTAATTCATTCATTCATTCATCGTTTTCATAACATTTTCTATCTGTTAATTTATTAATTTGTTCATTCATTCGGGCCTCCGAGTGGCGCAGTGGTAAACTGCTCGCCCTGTCATCCGGAGATTGCTGGTTCAGTTCCTGGTTGAGGCTGTAACTTCTCGCAGCCAGAGGTCTAGAGCTCCACCGTTGCCGGTTCCCAAGTGCCAGATGAAGGGTTGGGCTAGCAAGCCGCCCCAGAAAAAAACAAATGCTACAGAAACTCCTCTACAATGGAGAACTCTCATTGCCCTACGCATCGATCGGTGCTGGTGGCCTTAAGGATTAATTTATTCATTCATCTATAGTAACATCTCTTTTTTTTTTTTTTTTACCAAAACCACTTTTATCTGTTTTGTTGTTCATTTATTTATTTATTTATCAAAACCACTTATATCTGTCTTGTTCATTCATTCATTCATTCATTTACAGTAACCTCTCTATCCTTTTACCAAAACCACCTCTATCTGTGTCTTGTTGTTTTAATTAGTAAAATTAATAAGTAAGAATAGATTAATACTGTCTCATCTATCCCCAACAACTTCAATCACCAGGCCTACATAGTGAGGATATATTTGCAAAGCGTAATTAACGCTTAATAAGTAAGTGATTAATTATGATTAGCGCAGGCTTCGGTGCATTCCCAATCAGACCCAACGTGTTTACTCATTTGTTCTCCTCAATTCGTCTCTGTCTCTGTAGTGCGATCATCTCAAACTCCATCTACATATCCGGCCCTGAGCAAGTGACGATAGCGCCCATCTCCATTTGCGTCTGAGGCCTATTTGTTCTGGTCGTTGTAGATGGTTGTTTTGTCTATCCATTCATCACCAAGGCATTAGTGGCGGTTCATTTAAACAGCTTGCTCCACACAGACATCATGTGATTAGAGAAGCCTTCATTTTTTTCTGAGATGTCTTTAGTTCTAATGTGTTGTGAGAGAGAGGGAGAAATGTGGCTTCGAGATGTTTATTATCAAAGGAAACAAGATGTCATTAGCAGAAAACTACATTGTGGCTTTATCCATTGACACCCAGTGTGGCAAATTTGCAATTAAAATTATTTTGAAGGTGAATTCAAGACATCACAGCAACATCATGTATTTCTTCTGGCAAAATGTACAGGTTATGTATAGTGCTCAGGAACAAACAGGAAATGAGAATGTTGGTCTGGCGTGCAACTTCTCTTGTTTGATCGTTTCAGTCCTAGTAGAGTGGCCATTTTACTAGAACACCAGCAACACCTGAAGATGACAGTGGTTAGTTTTGAGACACTTTGTACAAAGACAGGTTTGGTGGTTCATTTTCCCCCTCACACTTTTGCACTCTCTCACTCACACAATGTTCTTGCCCAGAAAAATAATTTCTTGGTCATTTCAGCCCTTTTGTGAGTGGTAATCAATTTCTCTTCTTTTCACAATGGTTTGAGACTGTGAGAAAAGAAGTTTGACCTTCTTTCAAAGATCTATCAATTCATCAGTCCTGCAATCTATCTATTTATGTTTTGATTGCTTTGCTTTTTTGTACCATTTGATATACCAGCATCTATAGCTTCATCAAGTCTCATCTGGTCATCATTCATCATGTTTTAGTGCAATTACCTAGCCACAGTTTAAAAGAGTGAAACATAGAAAAAAGTCCATAATTTGAGTCAACACAGGAACAGGAAAATGTATACCACCAAAACAATGCATAGAGATTTAGAGCAACGTATCTATAGAACAAAATTGCAGTTTAAACAATAAGGCACTCATTGAAATACTTTAAAATGTCAATACTTTTTTCTACTTTATTTTACAGATCAAGGTCAGTGAAGTTATCATATATGGGTCCTCACCCATCTAGAGATTTTTTTTAAAGAGTGTGTATACAAAAATATTTAAAAGCATAAGTAAAGTTGAGGGCACATTTATTAAAACATAAAAATATACAGAAAAAAAACCAAACATGTATTTTCTATAAATACATGTTTTTCCTGAGATTATGATACTGGCACTTTTAAATTACCAAATGATGTTATTTATACCATTAAGGGTTAAACTAATAATTTGCCCTTAATTATAAAAAAAAAAAAAAATCATTAAATATTCAAATGTCCTCCACTGAACAAATACCAGTGGCAGTGCTGCATAAATTGAAAACCTAGTTCAACAGTAGATAGATGGTGTAACTCTCCTACAGGCCATTTCAGGAACTCTGGGAGTAAGCGCGTGCATGGCAGCTCTAAGAGCTATAGCATTACAAAATAGCACATTTGCAAAATTATACACACACTTTGAAAAAAAAATCACATAATCAATGAATAATTAGGCTCATCCCCAAAATCTGCTGAGTGGTATTTATTCACCAATCTCTGGTTCTTTTTTGGCTTTCATTTAGATCAGAATTTATGTTTTCTCAATCCAATCCAAAGGGTAAATCTTCTAGCACAGCAGATTCAAACTTGGTGAGAGTTTAACTTTTTCACACTAGAAGAAGTATGTATGTTTTGGAAGTGATTAGTATGCTTATAAGAAACTAATTAATCCAAACACAGTAATAAACTCCATAATCATGATTGGAAAATCAACTATAATTTAGTAAAATAATTATTTTAGAATGAATCAATATTACAGCTATTTTTCTCTTTAAGCTTCATGCATTTTGTGATGTTGCATAAATCTGGTGTTGCTTTTGTGCAAAAATAAACCAAAATAAAATAAAAAAATAAAATTAGTAAAAGGGCCACACAAAATGTGCTAAGATCTTTTTTTTTGAAAGCCCAAACATAATAGTCTTGCTACCACCCAAATTTAATCCTAATCTTAAATGAGACTATAGCGAGTATAAAATGTGAGATAAGGTCATTATAAATGTTTACCACTTTCAAGAGTATATTTAATAATATATATATATATATATATTTTTTTTTTGGCCATATGATATGTTTAGACAGTGACATTAAAACGAAGAATGTGGAGTAACACAAGGAGAATACATAAAACTCTACACAGGATCAAACCCTGGACCCTTGCACTATGAGTCAATGCTGCCCACTGCACCACCATATGCAAAACATGCAAGTCCCTGACTGCAAGCAAAAAATAAACAACCCACAGCAGTTGGTCACCAGTGAAAGTATTATTTCTTAGACTATATAAGAGTATATTATTTCTTAAATACAGGAATGTGCAAGGAGTTATAGTACCACATCCACCATGTTATAATAAAAACGCAACCAACATTCCTGTTGTTCATTGTCATAATTCATAGTTGTCCTTTAGTTAGTCATAGTCATTACATACTACCATAGTATATACATATATATTTATTCGTCTTCTATACCGCTTATTCTGTATAAAGGGTCCAGGGTCATGGGGGCCTGGAGCCTATCCCAGGAGACTTACTGTAGGGCAAAAGACTGGGTATACCATGGACAGGGTGCCAATCCATAACTATGCACACACACACAAACAACAGGCAATTTGTGAACACCAATTGATAACCTAATCTTCATGTCTTTGGACAAAGGGAGGATACCGCAGTACCCGGAAGAACCCCGACGAGCCCAGGGAGAACTTGCCAACTCCACACACACAGACCCGAGGTGGGAAACAAACCCCTTAAACCTATGGGTGTGAGCCCACAGTGCTAACCACTATGCCACTCTGCCACCATGTATATACTGTATTCTATATGTATTCTATTTTATTCAACTAACACTGGGAATCCATAGCGCTTTTTTTCATATTCATATTCATTCAATGATTCAGCCACCCATGCCCTATGGATTAGTACATTGTCAGCTTGGAAGGGACCTCTTCCATCTCAGGACAGGGTTCAAGCATTCAAGCATGTACAACTCTGCTGGAGCAGCCCTTACTACTGTATATATGCACTCACCTGACCATGTTACTTTTTGTCCAACACTTCGTATACCAGTGACTATGGCACCAGTGAATTCTCAAGTGTAAATTCCTCTGTGTAATGATGGGTATACAGTATATCGTATATTCTAATACTCCACTCTATGTACTGTAACTGCTCGTGCTGAAATGCTGATGCAGTATTGGCTTACACTGATATTTTCAGTCATCCAGATCTGGCTATATATTTTTTTGACTATAAGTTATTTACTGCACAAGCATACTGTATTAGCATGAAAATAAAATAAATGCATTTCAACACTCTATGGTTAGCACTAATCTGCTTTCATTTATTTATTAAATTGATGTTTAACGGAACCACACATTAAGTCAGAGGAACACATATGCCATATATACCAAATATGGAAATTCTTAACATGTCACAAGGTATATGCAAAATGGCAAATGCTTATGCGAGTAATCCTAGCTTATGTATGCGAGTGTAATGTACTATGAACGTAGTGACAGTGAATGGTGGAGGGATTGTTTTTTACAGAAAATGCAACAAGTGCAAAATGCATTGTATTGTGTTACTGTCTCCAATCGCTAGTAAGTAGTATTACATGTATTTACTGGGATACTGGAGACTCCAATAGCCAGCAATACGATCATCAGTCCAAGGAAGTAGGTGTACATTTTTATTTGTGACTGCACTGATTTTACTGTATTCATGAATCCGGTCCCACTTTTATATAAGAACCTCAGGAGCTGGTTACAGGCTATGGGGCTCCTCAATGATGGCATCTTTCAGGAGCTTCAGCAGCTCATGCTGCAATATTGCTAGTTACAGTTGGATGAGTGGGGGATTTCCTGTGTCAATACTCTGTGTCAAATTGTAGTTTCCCCCATAATCAAGGATGTAAGATGAAAATATCTGCAGGACTTTCAGTAATTAATTGTGCTGAGACGCTTCAACCATTGTTAAGCAAGCATCATCAATTTAGACATGTCAGTTGCTGTTATATTACTTCATTAATTTTTAGTTAGTGGTTTATCTTGATCAGGGTGTTAATGGATCTGAAGCCTATCATGGCATTAACAGGCCCGTATTCTTGAGGCATGGTGGTACAGCTGAGAATACAATCATTTGTATGGCGATCATAAAAAAGCACTAAGAGTGGAAAAGCATGTGAAAAAATGTGAAAATGAAAAGGAAGCTTCAAAAATGAGTTTGGACAGATAACATCTTGGTGGTATTTTACATCAGCCATCATAAATACTCAAAACCACATGTCACATTTTGATTGGCAAACAAGATAGAAGTGAGCAATTCCACATATCTTTGTGAGCTTCCTTCTTACTGTGCTTATACAACCAGATAGCAGAGCACTATCTCTCACCAAACCTTTGAGGTGGTGCAAGTAATTTTAAGCCAAGCATGAATTTAAACACATAAGCCACTATGTTTGCAAATAGGCAAAATTTTTACTGTCTAATGTAGCGTTACACATTTGGACCAGGATATTTTTGTCACACAGTTGGGAAATCTACATTTGTATGGCTCCCAACCCTGGGTCTTGTAAGGGATGGCAATGTAACACAGCAGACCATGCTGCTGGCACAGCTGACCATGCATCCATACATATTGGCATGCTTGCAAATGGATAAACAAAATGGTCTTTTGTTTGGTCTGAAGTATGTATGCAGGTATAAACTTTGCATTTACGGCATTTATGATGGAATAATCATCATTCATCAAATGAAAATTAATATTTGTGTCATTTTCAAAACCTTTGGCGCCGTCTGTACACTATACCATTATTCCATGATTACTTTAATAATTTTATTTAGTTTTATGGGTTTCTTTTTTACTTTCCCCATTTTTGCCACTTTTTCATATTTTTAAGAATTGCGTGTGTCTGCCAACTTCTGGGCCACATCCTGAATGATGGCAGCCCATTCATTCTTACATAATCAATGATTGGATTTTGTCAGAATGTGTGGGTTTTTGTTTGTTCACTCACCTCAATGGGATTAAGGTCTGGGGAGTTTCCTGGCCATGGACCCAAACTTTTGAACTTTTAATGCGTTGTTCCCTGAGTCACTTAGTGCTGCAATGTTCTCCATCATACTGGAAAAGACATTGTTTTCCACCAAAGTGTTCGTGAATGCCTGGGAGCCATTACTATCTTTATTCATGGCTTTTTTTTTCTTTCTTCCCCTGTTATTTGTATTTAATAATCAATTTATTTGTTATAAATTAATATAAATGTAAACATAAATGTATATAAGTTAGTTATTTGACAGAGACAATTTCAAGACTCAGAGTCTGGAGAGGGAGAGTGGGAATGATAGCAGCAGAGTTTCTTTATGATGCCTTAGAGTTAGTAATCCACCAGCACCAACATTAGAAGCCATCACAGGAGAGTGAAAGGGTGACAATTTGCCATCATAATTGCAAAGCCAATGTTAATGGTAAGGCTTGCCCAAGGATGTCTAACAGGTCCTCTCTCCTCATTGTAAATCACCAGCTAAGAAACCTGAAAGAGCTCTGTTTATGGAAGAGTCCATCTTAAAGCATGTGAAAATAGCTTGGCCTTTTTGGGGAACAAATAGCATTAGTTAGGTAAATATTAGGAAATAGGGTGCCAGACATATTAGACAATCTTAACATTTTAGGCAAGTATAGTTTTGTTTTCTAAGATAGTTTATATATCATATGTAATGATATATGGCTTTGCCAATCAAAATTTGCCAGTTTATCACTTATTTTCTGCTGAAGCATATGCAAGAATGAGTTTCATTGTGTTTATGACCATAAAAGTTTGTTGATTTTGAATCTAACTGAATTTCGTTCAATGCAATGCAATAAATAAACATATTTTTAGACATCGTCTTTAAGCAGTTTGGCTCCACTTTTAAATTTACACAGAAATTCTCACCAAGACTGCATGCAATGAAATTTGTAAAACTGCATTACTTTTGCCCTTGTGTTTTAAAGAACACTTAAACTCTTGTTGTTGGAGGTCCATAAAATATTGTTCACGCTATCAACAGGAGATGATGATTTTAAATGTTGACAGTGCCACAGTCTTTACAAGCCAAGAAGTCCAAGAAAGCATGATTGGGTGGGACGACATCATTACAGTCCCTTCATTGTCAGTCAGAGTGACACTAGTCAGTTAGGAGGAAGTGTGAACACATGAATGCAAAAAAAAGCATTTACTTCTTTCTGCTGTGCATATTTACAGTTGCTGACTTTATGTGCCTTGGAGGAACCGTGTGTTGGTCCTCACAAGGGTAGGAATCTGGAATGCCTAAAATTTTGAGAACTTTCCTGGGGTGAAAATAAAAAGAGATTTCTTTTTTTCCATTAGGAACTGCAGAAATCATCTCACTGGCCTTTGTAAAATCAGACTGTCCAAACTGCAGTGTCATGTTTTTTGTTTCTAAACTTTAATTCCAAACCATTTACCATAAAAATACAACCCAATACCCATTGCTTCCTTAAATTCCATTACACTAACTATCACTTATACAGTACTCCTGTTTGTGTAATTTTTTTCCTACACTAAATTTATTTCACCAATCTCTTCACCAAACTCCTCAGCTTGTGTAATAGATCCCATACCTACATGTTTTCCCAAACAGATAATACCAGAAATAAACGAGTTCCTTTTAAAAAAAGTAAATTTTTCATTCAGCATGGCTACATTCCTAAATCTTTTAAACTAGCAGTTATTAAACCTCTAATTAAGACACTTGACCGCTTGACCCCTGTCAGCTCTCAAACTAAAGGTCAACATCAAACGTCCTTTTTATCTCCAACATTCTAGAAAAGGCTGTAGCGGAGCAGATACGCTCATATCATATCACATGGTGCTCCTGCCAGTGATCCAGACCCTCTTTTCCCTTCGGACCTGTTTGAAACATCCTGGTTTAACCCTGCTTCTGGGTAGAGTTTTTATCTGCTGATGCTGGACCATATGGTCTGCTAGGGATGCATGTGGTGACTGGGGACAGTTCCACTTGATCATGAAGATGGTCTTGGACTTGACTGATGCGGACAGCTGTTCTCTAATGACAGGCTTGAAATTCCCACAAACAGTTTTTCTACCTGAGCCTTCAATAAGGAAAACGGACTCCTTATTAACATAAACACCTTTCCTGTAATACTTGTAATAAAAGCTGCTTTGTGATAATGACCACTGTTAAAAGAGCTATGTATAAAAAAAAGGAAATAAATCCTTAACCTCCCAATCAGAAACCCTGGGCCTTGACTGTTTGAACCACCACCACCTCCATAAGTAATGCTTGTGCTCAGAAATGTATACGTGTTCAGTCGTCTTGCTGTTGTGAGTGATAAATGTCCTGAAAGTTTTACATTTTATGCACTCAGTCCTAAAGGTGATAATTCTTGGTACAGATTGGGTTTCTCTCTTTGTCCTGTTTGCTCATAATCATTCCATGGCTGATTACATTATCGACCAGTTTGGTCTTATTTTGTTTGATGTTTTCTTCTTCTTCTTCCTCTATTTCTTTCCTTATCTCTTACCTTATGTACTTTTTGTTGCAACCATTTTTCTCTGTCGAACACTTTTGTGACCTTCTGTATTGGCGAACTGAGTGAAAAAAATTGACTGACTTTGTTTGTTTAGGTGAAGACTCTTGTAGCTCATTATCACTTTGAGCTTTGCCAAGATTCATGTATTAAGAAAAATGGTGGTCCCACAATGACTACTGGGCATTATGATCTGTGTGTGGTGTTTGGCAAAATGAGCTTACCTGAAATACAAACTTAGTTGAAGCAAGCAGCGTGTGTGTCTTGTCTTGTAACCTAATATCTGGTTAGTGTATTGAACCGAACACTTTTGTGTATTTGATTACATTGTGACTGGGACAAATTGTAAAAAAATAATATGCTTAACCTTTATAAAATTCCTTTTTTTGCACTACTACTTAATTACTTATTGCAATTACAAGGAACTTGGAGCAAGATGCTACTTTTAAAACAGTGACAAGGTGTACATTCAGCACAGAAAGCACATTCAAGTAACAAATATACCAATTCCAAAATCAAAAACAAAATCACAACAGGTAACATTACATGCATTAAATTGTAAAGGTATATAAAGTTTTTAAAGAAAATTCTTACTTCACTGGTTCTTTGAGTCTGAGTTTTGTGTAGTTCTGTTTTTAATATGTCTACAGTACTTTGAATATAAGGAACCTTTCTGGTCTACTGTATACAACATGTGTTATTTAAGTATAGTATATATTTTACATGGAAAATACAATCTTCAGACTATTATAATTATTATTTGTTTGTTTAATATTAATTTACCTACATTTCAAATTTTTTCACAAAAACGCAAAATTTTAACCATCGATTGTTTAATGTCATTAGCTTCATTATATGCCAAAATGTCAGGGACCAATTAACACAACAGAAATATCAACACAATCATTAAAAAGGCCTCACATAGTATTTTTCTAGACTATAAATAAAAAAAAAAATTAACTGCCAAAGAAGTTTCTGATCTTTGTCCACTTACCACTCTTGCATCGATCATCATGCCTTCCATCTCCATCTAGTTCACCTGTGTACTTCACACTCAAAATCCTACTTCATCTTATTGTGTTTCACAAGTGCAGTGAAAATCGTTGACTATCAGCTTTCCAATGCACAGACCTGTATTCATCTACAATGAGAAAGAGGGTGGCGAAAATCATGGTTAAAGCGTCACACACCAGCCACCATCTAGTCTACCATTTCACTTCACAGCGGAAACAAAGAATAAGAGCTCTGACAAGAACCAGCTGATGCCAGTACAGCTTCCTTCCTCATAAAAAAACACCTCTCTAAAATATACAGTATCAAGCCTTGGTAACTTTAAATGACAGACATGTAAAGTGTTTTTTGTGCATCTCTTGTGTATCTTTGAGACTTGAGCACATTCAGAGCAGATTGCTTAATTGTTTAATTGTGGAAAAATGTTAATAAGTATCTGCGATGGATTGCCACCCCTGTCCAGGGTGTACCCCACCTCGTGCCCTAAGTCTCCTGAGATAGGCTGTCCCAGGAGACAGCTGTCCCCCATGACCCTGTATAGTAAGTAAGTGCTAATAATGATATGTGAAGCTCTATAATAACCATCTATTAAGAGCATGACTGCTCAGTTCCCTAAAAAGAAAAAGCCATAAAAAGCCATAAAAAGGTGCAATAAAATTTGCAAACGCTAAAAAAAAAAAAAAGGGACCATGTTTGCTGCATGGGCAATGCGATTCTGGCAATAAGAACATATTGCAGGAGAGGTGGCTGACAATAGCATCTAATAGTAAAAATACCGCTGCAAGTTAACTACCAATTGTAGAAGGCATTTTTCCCTAAACTTTGTAAATAAGTTCTTTTTATAGATTCTTGGGTGCTGCCCATAATTATACCACCAGACAGACTGACTATTCGAAATTATTTATTTATTTATTACTCACAGTCATACCTCACTATAATGATGCAATTGTCTGGATACATTAAATTTGGGTCTGATGGCTTTTTAAATTTATTTTAATAAACAGACATTCAAGTCAAATCAAGAGTAAATGGAGAACATTTGGGTCTGAGGGAGTTTGGCCATAGAAGTGGACTGTTCCATCACACATTACACTTAACAAGTCCACTGACTTTTGGCAATGGCTATATGTAACTTATGTGGATCCAGTCAAGCCATGCTAGAGGATCAAAAAGTGTATGGTGCAGGATAATGATGAAGTGACTTAATGGTGGGTTTTGGTCTATGTTTGTTTTTTTAGGTAATTGTCAGTGTACAGTATGTAGGGTTGTACAGCAGGGCTTTCTTGCTGGGAAATGAGTGTCTAAGGGGAGGAACAAACAGTTGGTTCAAAATAATAGAGGTATGAAAACCCATGTAATTATATATAGATATATAAATAAATATAGAGGTATTGAGCTATAAAAAACTATAACACCAGTGGAAAGTATGCATGGAGTAAATTAGGACCCTCTCTATGTCACCTAATATTATCACCCCACCAGGTAAGAACCACTGCCATGCTGTGCCACAAATTCCATGATTAATGAAGAAGGATAAGAGAGACTTGTCAACGACTGCATCAAAACCTGCTGAAAGGTCAAGAAGGATGAGGACTATAACAGTTTAGCCGATCTAGTGGAAGGAAGATTCTCAGAAATAGCCACAAAGATGGGCAGTTTGCATGGATTATGCTGTTTTTAAGCTAGAAGAGAGAGAGACAACTTATTGTAAACAGCCTATGGAATGATTTTGGAAAGAAAAAAGACAACCATTTAAAAATATTGTATAAAAATGATATACAATGGGTTCTCTGTGGAATGTTGATGGTGCTATAAAGAACATTATGATCATGATTTAGATAATCATCAATCAAAATGTTCATCACAATACCATGAGGACACATTGGAACGGTATTTACCACTGACCTTGCACAAATGCAGATGGTGTCTGTTGACAACCAGGTAGTAGCAATGAATTACTGGCATATCCCACTAGTAATGAGATGTTACTTGAGCTCGAACCAACCTAGCCATCCTCCTCTCCCCTCTGGCATCAACAAAGCATTTTGACGAGGGAACTGCCACTTCTTGGACATTTGCTGCACTTTTTCAGACTCTTTTTCTGTAAACCTAGAGATGGTTTGTGTAAAAATCCCAGTAGATCAGGAGTTCTGTAAATACCCAGACCAGCCATCGGGCACCAACAACCATGCTATGTTCAAAGTCACTTAAATCACCTTTCTTCCCCATTCTGATGCCTAAATGCATTGAGTTGCTGCAATGCATTATATTTGCTTTGCGTGTACCTTACAAAGTAGTCTGTGATTGTAAGTTAAGGTAATGTGCCCTTGGGCAGTAACCCTACATTTACCCAGAAGATCACCACAGGTCCAACTATCCCCCAATTCATCAAAGAAAACATTACCCAAACATGTAATTTTTTCCCCTTGCTGAAGTGATCTTTAGCCCCATTACACTCCAAACACACATATTTCAGGTTGGGATATTTTATGGGTTCATAAAGAGAATCCTTGTCACTTTAATTGGCAGAATTCACTGGAAAGAGTAAAAATGTTTTAGCTACTTGAAAACAAATCAAAGAAAGGAGTTCCAGCTCAAGGCCAACAATTTCAGGTCATTTGTACACCTAGATGGAGACTCAGACAGCTTTCCCAGCCTTTGTATTTTGCTTATCAATAGTCTTTGGACATATACATTTATGACCAGACGGTTTATGTTGCAGCAATTAGGTCAAAGATCTTTGAATCAGGATATAAACTTGATAGGGTATGTAGAAGCTGGGGAATTAACCCTAGAGAGAGAGAGAGAGAGAGAGAGAGAGAATGAAGGGTTAAAAAGGCAACCTGACTCTAGCCATGGTAAGTTGTGTTAGCAATCAGGCTAACACAGTAAACAAGTTATGAACATGCCTTAACACACTATTGACGCTTAGCCACATGCTTTCTTGTCACATAGATGTCAGGGCATGTGGAGAAGTCAGAGCGAAAATGGTGAAGGTGGGTCTAACACAGCAGGGGAGATGGTGTGCAAACGACAACCCCAGTGCAGGCCCAGTGTTGTGCATTAGTAACCTGGCAAAAGTAACAGTCTCAACAGTGAGCAGCAGGTCCCAGCGGACTAAACATTTAGCGGAAATACAAGGGGAAATCGAGGGTGAGAGAGAACAACTCTGGCCATCCAAGCAGCACAGATTCACAGGTCTGCAGTCACTAGATGAGGCAAGATGTGAAATTAGGGCCAAAAGAAACCACACCCCACAGCTAATGGGAGATTTATTGCAAATATATCCTATTTCTCTGGAAATACCCTTTTCGTACTACACTAAAAGTTTACTAAATCTAAAGAAGTATACCGCAACTGTTACTCCTGGATAAACTTAGTTATTTAATAAAAGCATATAAGTTTACAGTATATGCTATGGCATTTAGATTCCACAAAACTGAGCCCAATTTAAAGCATACATAATATGTAACAATGTAAAACATACATTTTGGAGAGACATGTTGGACAGTTGGTGTAAACCACCAACATTAATAAACAATTGAGGTACCATGGTTTAGAAGAGGTGGCACGGTGACTTAATGGGTGGCTTTGCATCTACATGGTCCGGGTTCGATTCCTGCTCTCTGATGCATGTTCTCCATGTACTTGGTGGGTTTCCTCTGCATGCCACAGTTTCCTTCTACAACCCAAAAATTTGCAGATTAGGCTAATTGGTGTTTCCAAATTCCCAGATGGTATTCATTCCTCCACTATAATTCCAGAGACAGAATATATTTTTTTATTGAAGCTGTTCTAGAAGCTTATCCTGGACCCACATTTTATGTTAATAATTACAAGATAAACTAAATTTGGTAAATAGTCCCTTATTTTAATATAGCAAAAAGTTTATTGGTATCTGTTGAACAGTGCTGATTCATTTATTTTCAAATATACAGGGTGTCCTAAAAATCTATAGGAAAAACAAAACAAATGCAATTTTATTTAAAGAATTTGCTCAACATGTCCAGCATTTTTTTCTCTACAAACAATTTCCTTTAAATTATTTGGATTTTTTTGGACTCCTTGATCAAATATATCTGTAAAAACCTAATAATACAGAGGGGCCCGAAAACGTATGTATACACACATCAGCATTAAAACATACTGTATATGCCTCTCTTCTAATGGTCACATGATCACATCAACAATGGTATGACTACTGACATCTTTAGAGGAAACATTGCTGCCATAATTCAACTCAAGTTTTAAAAACTTCAACAACTGTAGAAATGTGTATACATTTTTGTATATACCCTATAGGGTGTATACATCCCACAGGATGTTCCATTAGGATTAAGATATATTTTTAGCTGTCCATATACATGTACATTGTACATTATATTATACTGTACAGTATATGCATACTGTATATATTTATATATTGCCTGATAGTATACTGTATGTATGCTATCAGGCAAAAAAGATTTCATTGACACCCTTTAGCTTTGTTGTTTTCTTTGTTTGCTAAGCCACACAATAACCTATAAAAAAAACTTAAGGTACAAGCCAGTGAGAAACAGATACAGATAATGCCAGATGATCAGGCCAGTGATTAGTATACTCGTGATGCTGAATGCTGAGTGAATGGAACAGACGAGAGGGGAAATGAGGTTGCTGCTGAGGATTTTACATAAACAACCAATTTTTTTATTGTATTAGGCACTTTGCAGCCTGCCTCAGCAAAACATTTGTTCTTCTTTCTTTCCTTTAATCTAAATAATTTCATTTAAACATCAAAGAAACGAGGGGCGGCTCAAGACGTTTTTTTTACTGTAATATACACTTGTGAAAAGCTATACTCAAGCTCATTGCTTAATTAATTTGTGTTCTATAAAACATCCTAGTCACGTGATAATTCCACCTGGATAAGCTGTAGCTGACTAATGGTCTTTTTGCTGAGGATATTCGATGTTTCTTTAGACTTTATAATCAAATGAGTCAAGTGCAGTTTTACAGCTACAATAAGGTGACAATGAGTTCTGGTGGATAAAAGAAGTAATGTATAGCTGTTATCAGTTTCTTTTACATTACATGGTGATCTGGTAAATGGCATGGCTAAGTATATGATTACTGAATTTTCATACTCATTCAAAGACTTTCCTTCTTTCTTTCTCTCTTTCTTTCTTCGCTCATCTTTCATGATCTTCCTCTCTATTTTCTTTTCTCATTCCTTTCCAGCAGTTTTCTGTCTCTCTCATTCATCCCCCTGCACACAAACACACATTCTGTCCGTTCCAATCTCACTCTTGCCTTTGCTCCCCCTTTCTGGGCTTGCAGGACAACATTATATATTCCAGTCCAATGCTTTGCATGATTTGGGGAGTAGATGAAGCCATATCCCTCTCTCCTCCTCTGCTTCTGCACCCCCTCACTCTTCTCGCCTTGTTGTTTAATGTTTCAATTTGGAGGAAGCAAACATTCAATCAGACAGATTAACTGTTTAATGCATGTCATCAGTCAAACTGTCTACAAGAGGGGGCCCTTTCACCTCACCCCCAACTCTCTCTCTCTCTTCACACACACACACACACACACACACACACACACACACACGCTCTTAGTGGCAGCACACACCTATAAACCTCATTCAGCCGAGTAGCAGACAGAACAATGACACAGCACGACCATATACAGCTGTCTCATAGTTTTCTTATAAACACAAGAACAACCTTCACACTTCTTCATGCGTTTAAATTCAGTTTGTCTGTCAAAATGATCAACCATTCTACATTCTCTCTCTCTTTCTTTCTACCTCTTCCTCTCTCTCTCTCTCTCTCTTTCTCATCCTTTCTGTTCATACAAAACAGCATAACAAATATAAATGTGTGTATATTACACACACACACACACACACACACATGCAACAACACTGGCAGCACATGGCTGTGGATAGGGAAATCAAAGTGACAGGGAAGTAGAAAGAATCGGGAGTGAGAGATTAGAGGAAATGAAAAGAGTAAAAAGGAAAGGCGAAGAATGAGAATGAGAGGTGGAGCGTGGAGGAGGTGGAATGGACTGTAAAATAGGAGCCGATAGAGACACATTCTTTACGGGGTGCTTACGAGAAGTTTCAATGTCAATACAATACAGCTATGAAGTCACGCACGCAGTAATGATTTTATAAATGATCTTAGAAATGATTGCCTCAAACCGATTCTCTCTCAAACTAGTGTTTGTTATAACATTGGTTTACATGGTTACCAGTGTATAATGTACAATTTATATTGATCCTCTGAACATGTACTGCAATGTTAATATACATGCATTTATATTTATACACTGTTTTTCATTGTGTAGTACTCTCTTGCTCTCTCTTCCCATCTTATCCATCCAATTTCCAAACAACTCTTCCAGTGTCTGGATGACCATTGCTCTAAGGGTGTCTAAACCAGGTAAGTATTGACAGTTAGCTCAAATGACTCTCAACCCAGCAGTGGATGCTCAGATAAGGAAAAAAGGGGACAGAATTCAATGCCAAGAAGGAAAAGAGGCGGGGTTATGAGATTAAGCAGTGTTTATCTTGGAACTGATTCATTATCAATTTCCATAATATTTTTTGCCAGGTAAACAGGCTTTGTCTAGCCTTAGCCCACCTACTGACATTTTAAACAGATAATTGCTAAAAATGCAAGATGTAATATTTCATTTCACCATCTTTAGCTTTGATTACAGTTTGTGGTGGCCAATCCACATGCTTAAACCATTCCTTATTTTCCCAGAACGATGCATCTCTTCATGTGCATTGTTTCTACCCCTTCTTTGCATATCAGGGGTTGGAACTTTGGTCTGTGTGCATGGAATTTGCATGTTCTCCTTGAACTCTGTGGGTTTTGTAAGGGTTTTGCAAAGAAATGCACTGTAGATTGATTGCTGTGTCCAAATTACCCTTAATGTATTATTGTGTGTGTGTGCTGGTTAAAGTTTGATAGATGATCAGCCAAAAACTTCAAATAATACTTGAGCAAAAAGAAATGTTGTTGTTCCATTAAGAGTTGCCACAGGGTACCAGATCTACACATTTTTGTTTTGGCAGAGGTTTTACACCAAACACAATTCCTAACACAACCATCCCTTTATTATTCAAGCTTGGCCCTGGAATTAGGTGTCTCAATATCAAACTGAAGCCTTCTGCATTGTGGGCAATAGCCTACAGTACTACTGAGACACCAATGCACTATTTAAGCGCACAAAAGTCTATGCTTTTATACTGTATGTCTCAACAAATTCTTGTTTTAAATGAGTTTCTAATAAAATGCATTGATCATTACATGTTTTCTTCTTCCTCATTTCTTTAACCTGTAGTTAAATATGAAATGTCCGCAAGAGAGGCAAAAGCTCACCAAAGACCAGTCAGGTGAAAAGATTTTGTCAGTTCAAACTAAAAATATATATATATTTTTATATTTGGATTATATACAAATATTTCAATAAGAACACTTTCTACTTCCACAATCATTAAATTAGCAGCAAGTCAACAAGTGAAATACTCAAGATTAGTTAATTATTGGGAAGTGTGGCTACCTCTATTAAAGCAGACTTTTGGTAGTTTGGTGTTCAGGAGCACTCACATGGCTCTACAACTTGCCAAGAAGAAAGGACATCAGCCATGACCTCAGATGAGCAATTGTTGCTGCTCATCAATCTGTGAAGGGTTATAAGGCCATTTCCAAACAATTTGAAATTCACCCTTCTACAGTAAGAAGATATGTTGGAGATAGAGAGCCTTCAAGACAGTTGGCAACCTTCCCAGGGGTGGGCGGCCCCAGAAATTCATTCCAAGGTCAGACCATGTTATACTCTGAGATTTAAAGAAACACCCAAGAGCGTGACCAACAGGCCTCTGTATGCACATTAATGGTTTATGTTTATGACAGCATAATCAGAGAAAGACTAAAGGAGTATGCCTTTCAAAGGTGGAAATGACCCTTCTGACCAAAAAAGAAAAGTTTGCAAAATTGCATCTAACTAAACCAGAAAGGTTTGGGAACTATATGAAAGGTAGAGATATTTGTCCATCAGATACCATAGAGCCATGTTTTGGTGCAAAATATTGCATCACCATAAACACTTCATGGCACCTGTCAAGCATAGTATTGGAGGGTTGATGATGTAAACTTGTTCTGCAACCACAGGACCTGGGAAACCTGCAGTCAGAATGTGAAGCTATTTGCAGAGAAAAGAAGGGGGAAAAATCATCCCACGGAGAAACTTAATAACTCCTTAAGAGATTTAATATCACATTAAGTTGTTTGTTTGCTTATAAACCTGATGATATTATTTATTTTTCCAGGGTTTGTATATATATATTTTATGTCCAGTTGGTGCTTTTGGAGTAACAGCCATAATGTGTTATGGCTAGCAATGAAGTTGATTTTATAAAATATATATATAATAATAAAAGGAGAGAGAGATCGAGAAAGATTTATTTAAATAATTTATTTATAAGATATATTTAATTGTTAAAATAAGCAAAAACTATTTATTAAATTACAAAATATTAAAAAATGAAAAGTTTAAATTTGTGCTCATAAATGTCAATATCACATTGAAACACCTAGTTTCAACTGCCAGACCTTTAACACACACACATACTTTACAGGCAATTTGGGAACACCAAAAAAATCCACTATCATGGTCAAACAAGCAATAATGAAACAGTAAAGGAATATCCACAACTGTTCAAACTAAATAAACGGGAAGTGGCAATATTAATAATGAGGAAATTGGTCATTAGGAGATGGGGCCCTGTGCTGGCATGGAGGTGTACATGTGCCAAAAGAATGTGCCAATCTAATTGCCAATTACCAATCTAATTGTTTTAATTGCTCAATGCTGATAGTTGGTGCCAGACAATGTGCCCACTGTAGCCCTTAGATTCCTGTTTTTGGCTAACAGGACAAGCAGCCAAAGTAGACTTCTGCAGTTGTAGACCATTTATTTTAAGGTTAGCTGTGTAGTGTACTTGAGATGCTTTCTTTTTCAACATGGTTGTAAAGTGCCGTTATTTAGGTAACCTAGATTTCCTGTCAGTTGAAACTAAACTTCTGACCTCTCCTCTGTCCCTAACATGTTATTTCATTTTTTTTAAGTTTTTCATTTTCCCACCATTTTTGTATGAACTATAGAGATGAGAAATGCTGAACCCAGTCCATCTGACACTAACAAGCCATGATCAAGTTTCACTGTGTTTACACAGCTTTTCTTAAGCTCTTTAAATGTATCTGAGATATATACTGCAAAGTGCTTTTGCCAAATGATTGGACAGTTAGTGCATGCTTTTAGCTTTACAGGCATTTTTTTTTTTTTTTTACAAAGACCTTCATTTTCATAAGGGGAAACACAGGTTACATAGGAACAGATACAGGAATTGGACAATTGACTGATAAGCAATTTAATGGCAATTTTTGGCTATTTTCCTAGTCTGTTTAAGAGATGAAAGTTGTGCAATTTATTTTGTGTTTAATTTGCATTAGGTAGCTGTGCATAGGACCTCTTTCTTTTTGCATGGCAAAAAATTACCATGCAAGTGAAAGAGACCATTAGGCTTGAAACAAAACTGGCCTATCAAAGGCATTTACAAATGGCAAAATCAACAGTTTGAGACATTCTCAAAAGAAAGAATGCACTGTTAAGCTAAAATAAAAATCCAAGTGCACTCTAGAGGTCTTAGTCTACAATCAAGGGACACCTTCATGAATGTAAATACAGTACAGTGGGTTTACCTCAAGATGCATGCCTCTGCTAAAACACGAGAACAGAAAGGTTAGAACAGTTTAGACTTTTCTAAGACCCATCTTACAAATCCTGCCCAGTTCTAAAAAAAAAGATAAAACCAAGATTAACTTGGACCAGAAAGATTGGAAGAGAGAAGTATGGAGAAAAAAAAGGGAAGGGCTCATGTTTCAAGTACAGAACGTTTTCTGTCAAACATGGTGGTGGCATGGGCATGTATGACTGCCATTGGAACTGGGGATTATGGAGCTGGTGTTTATTAATACTGTGGCTGCTGGTACAAATATTAGGATGAATTCTGAAGTGTATTCTGCATCTGAAGCATCTGAAAGGAGGAAACTAATAAACTGATAATGCATTTAAAATTGAAATAGCATGTCAAATGACTTCCAAGCCTTGACTGTTATTAAGAATGGTTTAATGCAATATTGTTTGACAAACCCTTGAATGAAGCTGAAATCATAAACTTTCAATTCATCCTGATTGCTTCATTTTTACCTTATATACAAATCTAAAAAATCTAAAAAATAAAATAAACATTTTCACGGTTAACATACATTTAGACTTTACTGTATATTCTATGTATTACTTTCTTATTGATAGTTTTTCTCTGTATTCACACACACAAATGAACAGACACGGAACAGGCTCAAATGACAAATATACACAGAACATACATAGTCTCTATTCAGTGGTTAGTATGTATTTGAACCCTATGCCATAGTGACTCCACTTTCTCATTTTTCCAATTCCCTCAATCCCTTTCAATTGCTGCTGTCCCCTGTAATTGTTTCCTTCCTTCTGGGTCTCTTTTCTCATTGTAATCTAATTACATTTTATCTCTCTCTTCCTCTTCACCTCCTCTAAGTTACTTTATCATCTTACAAACTGTATCACTTTACATCCTACTTGTTTATTTTATATAATGTCAGGACAAGAAATCACAGTTTCAGAAGGGTCAGATTATAGTCCTGCATCATCTGCATTTGATAAGAACTCATAAGATTGGGACTAACAGCTGCGTGGACATAAGAGAACCACTTGTTAGTGAGGCCAGTCAGGACAAAAAAACGTCTTCATGTTATGCAGTATAAAGATTGGACTCTGGGTTGATGGGAAAAGGTCATATCATGTGAATACTCCAGATTGACCCCCTTCTAGAGCAAAAGCAAAGTCATGGTAGGAAGGGAAATGCGTAAAGCAATGCACCTATCATGCACAGTGCCAAAATGTACAAGCCTCTGAAAGCAGTGTTATAACTGCTTCATTTGGTCAACTCTAGACTCAGCAACACTATGTGGAAATAAAATTAAGTCAACTGATTACCTGAATGTACTAAATGACCAGGGTATCCAATCAATGGACTATTTCTTTCTTGATGGCATGGACACTTTCCAGGACTTAAATTATAATAGAGTGGTTCCGGAAAGGGATCATTTTCACACGTGAACTGGCCACCACATTGCAAACTGCAGTCAATACTAAGGGTGTATTTCTATTTTCCTATAGCCATTATCCATTTTTGTTGTTTCTTTTCAATAAATTCATTTTTTTCCCTTGTTCAAATAGTTTCTGTTTACAACTTCATTTTCCACTGTAAAAACTTAATAACACACCTTGGTATATTCAACTGACTTGATGAGTGTTGCTGGCAATAACTTTATAAAGCACTAAACCAGAAATACGTATGGATTATAAGCAGCAAAGAAAACAAACGAGCCCCCCAGAGGCATTTTAGAAAATGCCTTGGGGGTTACAAAAAAACAGCCTTGTTCATTTTTACACTGCTTGTCTTTTGCACATCTCGCTCAAAAAGTTGTTGACTTGTCTCTGTTTCAAATCATATGATAATTCTCACACCTTCTTCTCACCCCTGCTACTTCTTGGCAGATTGCCTTTTTAATTAAAAGCAAACGAATGCTGCTTTAAAATACATCACTCTTAATATATAGAGTTTTTCTACGCAGCAAAAAATTATAGCAATTGAAAATTTAGTCTATAATTTATTGCTATTAGAGTGCGGTTTATTTAATATTTGCTGTTATACAGTATAATTACACTAAACCAAATCTAAGCTTATTAAACAAGAACATTTTAAATTAGTTTAAAAAAGAGTGAAAAAGAGAGAGAGATGTATAAATATTGGTTTATTGATCTCATATTTAAACTGTTGTTAACTTAAACTAGAAACACTTTACAGATTTTACTATATTTACAATTTTTTCACTTAGAGAGAGTGAGAGAGTCAGCCAAACATTTCAGGAAAAATAATAATATGTATATTATATCTATATGACATGAATAATATTGTCATGTTGTTGTTGTTATCATAATACTATTATTATTATTACATAACTTATAGCAATACATTTTATATTAAAATATTAATACAAGTTTATATATATATATATATATATATATATATATATAAGACAGAGATTTAAGTATCACATCTTTTTTTATTGCCTCGTAAATTACAGTCACAATTTACATTTCTTAAACGTCCATACTTGCAGGTCTTTGTTATTTATTTGGAGAGAACAATCTGATTTTGGCACAGCAAATGTTGTTATGAAGTAGACTGGGGGAAAATGTCCAACAAACAAGGAACTTCTTTGCTGTGGTGATAAGTGAAATGCCCCATATTAAGACGTAGAGCAGGAACAAGCACAGGCATTTTGTCAAGAAAAGGGGAAGAGGAAAAGAACATGTTTTCTTACCTTCTGTTATTTCTCAATAAAGGTGGGAGCGAGAAGACAAATACATCAAGCAGGGCATGTTCACAGGAACAACCTCACTGGCTGACAAACACCTTTCCCCTGAAAATTTGTGAATTCAGCTTCCTGCCCCACACTCATGCTTCTGCCGGAAACAGATGGTTGCCGGAATTGTCCTCAAGCAAAGTTCTAAAACTGTTTGTCAAGAATGTGGTTGACAAGCAGTCAGGGTATTGAATAAATTGATTCTATTTAGCATTTTTGGAGACAGTCACCTTACTAGAGTTGATTTACTCTCATGTGAAAAAAATAATTAATTACAATTAAATTTATATATAGTCATATAGTAATACTGATTACAATACAGCATACTGTATATGACTGAATATTTTAACTTGTGGTAAATACAAGGATAAATCATGGAGTGCAAATGACCTGTTTATATTTCTACAATGGGCTGAAATTAAGAGCTGTCTATGGTCCTGAAAATTGCCTTCCTACATCCACTTTTGCTTAATGGGCCTTTTAATTTTTTTTTTCAACAAAGATAGCCCTAAATGACAATATTTGCCACTAATGGCAGTCACAGTAAGTATGAAGCAGCATGGTATAAAAATACAAAATTTGCTCTCCTTTACCATCCATCTATTTCAATTACCCTGCTGTAACCCCCAGCTCTCTGCTGTGTATGCACTGCTTATTCTAGCATGATACTGACACTCAATACTTTGATCTGGAACATGCAACCCTGACAGACTGGCCTCAGCACAAGGGATTAATGTGAATGACCTGGCATAACCTTGACCACCTATGCCACAGCCCTGAGTTTAGATCACAGTGACCCGGACAAACCACCTTCCTGTGAGAATTCACTTGATCACTTCTTTAAATGTCCCACTGCATATAGTCATTGTTGTTTTTTTATGTTCAGAATTAAAGTTATGTATATTAGTTCATTACCGAATCAAAACCAATCAAAGCATGATTTTAAAACAGAACCTACATGAACATAGCCTAACGATAGTTCAATGCGATAGTTTACTGTGTTAAGACTGTGTGTGCGGAAGACACAAAAACATATACATAACATAATACATAATGCATATAGAGTCAGCCAAAAAAAAACACACTTCAGAAAAAGAAAAACTTGTATAACTTGTAATATTTTAATAATATAATTATTGCTATACAGTACATATTGATATATATAATAATATTTTTTATATTATATGAATATAATATACATCATACTATTTTAAGTGTGTATATATTTTATGGATTGACTCTGTATATATACATAAACGCACCCACATCGCATTTTCTGTGGGATTGGACTAGATGGGCATGGGTGTGTTGGTGCTGAAAGGTAATTTTCTTTTGTAATTAAAAAGTGAAGCTCATATATTTTAGATTCATTTCTTTTTTTGTTATAATTTCAACTACTGTGGTTCCAGTGTCTTAAAATCCAGTGTCACAAAAAAATATGTATGATATATATATATCATCCTCCACAAGGAGAGTAAGCCACAGAAGGGCATTGCTGAAAAGACTGGCTGATCAATTATAGTACTGTATTGAAGCATATTTGTTCCAAGTGGACTGAAAGGGAAAAGTGTGGTAAAGAAAAAAGTGCATAAGCAACAGGGATTACCATAATCTAAAGGCGGTGTCAAGCAAAACCGATTTAAGGATTTGCGGGAGTTTAAAAAGGAGTGGATTGAGACTACAGTCAGTGCATCAAGAGCCAACACACACAGATATATTCGGTGAATGGGCTACAACTGTTTCATTCCCAGTATCAAGGCAACTCCTGAACTAGAGACAACGTCAAAAGTGTCTTACATGTGCTAAGAAGTAGAAGAGACCCTTTTTTTTAGATGAAAGTAAATTTTGCATTTCATTTAAAAAATATTAAGGTCCCAGAGTTTGAATAAAGAGTGAAGAGGCACAGAATGCAAAGTGCTTGAAGTGCTGTTTGAAGTTTCCACAGTCTGTGATGTTTTGAGGTGCCATCCAATCTGCTGGTGTTGGTCCACTTTGATTTATTTATATTTAAGTCCATTTAAGTTAATGCAGTGGTCTACCAGGAGATTTTAGAGCACTTCATGCTTTGTCTGCTGACAAGCGTTCCTTTTCCAGCAGGACTTAGCACGTGCCCACAGTGCCAAAACTACTAATAACTGCTTTGCTGACCATAACATTACTCTACTTGATTGGCCAAACAACTTGGCTGACCACAATCCCGTAGATTGTCTTGGGTGGTTTTGTCAGGAGGACAACAAGGAAAAACACCTCACCCAACAATACAGATGAGCTGAAGACTGCTATCAAAGCAACCTGGTCTCCAGTAACAGCTTAGCAATGCCACAGGGTGATTGCCTTCATACCATGATGCATTGATGCAGTAATTCATGCAAAAAGAGTCTGAACAAATATTGAGCGCATAAATGGGCATAACTGTTCAGAATTTCTGTCTTGTTATTTTTTTTATGATTGATTGATATATCCTAATAATTTGAGATACTGGATTTTTTTCATGAGCTGTGAGAATTTAAAACAAAAAGGCTTGTTTACTTTATGTGTAATGAAACTAGAATATATGAGAGTTTTACTTTAAATAAATAAACAAAATGGTAACTGAGGGTGAGGTTAGGGTTAGATGTAGTCCTCATAAAGATAGAAAGACGCGCACGTGTGTGTGTGTGTGCGCGCGCGCGTGTGTAAGAGAGAGAGAGAGAGAGAGAGAGCTCTTTCCCCTCCACCTCCTCTTTGCAAACACCTCTGCTACTCTCATTCTCCGCTGGAAAAAAACGGCAAGGAACCGCGACGCGCAGGGCCGCACATAGCTGATCAATATTCGATTTAGTTGCTAATTTAGGGCCTTTCTATAGCTGTCATCCCGTGATGTATGAGTCCTAACCCGAGGTCGCCGTGGAAAAGAAGAAGAAGAAGGGGAAAAAGAAAAAAAAAATCAAACACCAGTCAACTTTTCACTTAACAATAGACCGGCTTGAATATTATTTATGGACGAAAGCGCCACTTTATGGGTGAATAGCTCCTATCGGTGAATGATGAACCGGGCTTGTAAGCCTAAATACACAACATACAGTGACATGGTGGTAGGCCTGCACAGACACACTGGAGTGAAGTAATGTACACAACATCCTGGGATTTGTGAGAATGCGCAGAAGAGGGGCTGACTGACTTTCTGCGTCTTTTTAAGCGACATTTAGTTGTGTTACTGTCACGTGCTGTAGCCTGTTATTTTCCAAAGCTTACACCATTTTGTAGGAATGCAAACTGCAACTGTCTTGCTAAACACGCGCACACATACGCAGCGATAACGTGTAGTATGATTAGATAGATAGAGTGCAGCGTCTACAAACACACACGAACACGCACAGAGCACGCACACGACAAGCGCGCGCGCACACCACAAGCGCGCGCGGCTAGGCACGCACACGCACGCCGCTTTATTTCGTTTATTTTGGCCCCTAATGTCTTCCCGATCGATCACTGTTCTCAGGATGTTATCAATAATTTGAAAGCTTGATTAACTTCAGAGTTTCCATAACAATTCTCCGCGTTCATACTCCCTCGAATTTTTAATTAACACTTGCTTAATTAGTTCGAGATCGTTTAAGACTAAAATGCTCGGCGGAGGCGGGTGGGGGTGGTGGGGTGTGATGGGGGGGATTAACTTCAAATCTCGCCTGATAAATTGATATATTATCGGGAAAGAAATGTTGTAGGAATTTCTTAGCGGAACGAATCATAAACAGACATCAATCAAAGAAACAGCTCAAGACAATGTAGACAATGCGTAATAAAGAAGTGTCCCGTTATTTAATTATTTCACGCCTTTGCGGCAATTTCATGAACTGGAATCATTAGGACGGGGTTGCACGCTATAATTTTTCTCCTCTGAATAAAAATTAATATAGCTAATTAATATTGGCCCAGAACAGATCATTAACAAATGGCTTAAGTATTACTGCCCCGTGTGAGTGTTAGAAATAATTTGTTTATCATTATTGTTATTGCACTGCCTGAGGCCTTCCATTGACAATAAAAAGCTCTAACCTCTACTAAATGGTCAAATTGTCATTAGATGTTAATTGAGATTAAACCTTCCTGCTCATTCATCTTAATTGCTGTGCACATAACACCTATGCCTCCAAGAAAGCAGTAATATCGAGACCGGTTTGTTGTGTTATTGGTTGCTCAAACAAATCAATGGCTCAGCGTGGCTTTCAGACTGAGGTTTCAATCAAGTGTATCAATCAAACTGGATTATAATAATTCTACTTAGGCTAATTAGTTCTTATCAGACAGCAGCTTTAAGTATATTAATGATGATATTGCAAGTGATACACAAGAATGTCTTGATGTCAGTCTAATTAATAGGTTGCACTAATTAATAGGTTGCACAAAAGAACCAGGCTCCATCTTTTATCTGTCTCTAAGGTGGCGATCACATGTTATTCAAATCTATTTACACAAGACAGGCTTTAAGGGCCATCTGGGGTCCCTGGCTCATTTGTATAATGACTTGAAAGAGTTAATCTTTCAGCCATTAAAAGAAGAAAAAAAATAGGTGTTTTAATGGTACTATTAAATACTGCTATCTGTCAAAACATATATTCATGGAAAAACATTATCTCTCCACATGCCAAAAAAAAAATATTTACAGGTACAAAGCTTGAATAAATGCAGGTGGTTTAATGTGTGTGGTCTTTGATTAATATCATTTAGACACATGGGCATGTCAAACCTGGACATTTGATTACACTCTATATTGCATTCAAATGGTGTGTAGAACAGATGCCAGCATAATAAAATGTTAATGAGGTGGGAATTAAATGAATGGGAAAGAAGGAGTGCAGTGTTGAAGGGGCTGACTATGTGAAATGACCTGACCAGACCTGCACGTCTCACTTCCCATCTAGGGCATCTTCAGGTAAAAACAAAAACCAATGAGAAAAGATGAATACTTTGTAGTGCCTTGAACATTTTCCCAAAACCTATAATGTACCTGTTGTTTTATTGGAGCAAAACAAAGTAAAAAAAAATACTTTGCTCTTGGATTTTGCATGTTGTTTAGAACAAGAGAGAAGAAACTGATTAAGTTTTTCTCAACCCTCCACTAACATTAACCCTTGGGGCCCTGAGAGAGTGAGCATTGGTGTGAGAGAGAAAAGACAGGCATAGGATAGAAATAGGGGTGCGAGAGAAAGAGAGAGAGAGAGAGAGAGAGAGAGAATGGGGGGTTTAAAGTGTTGATAATTTAAATAAACCCTTTGGCAGACTAAAACTGGCAGCTAGCTTCCCCTCTGTGCACATGAAGAGGAAGCAAAACAAAGAAAAGGGAAGAGAATAAGGGCAGAGGGAAGGGTGAAATAAATAGATACGTAGAGGTGTCTCCACGTGTGTTTGGCACCAGTGGGTGAGTGAACTAGAGGTGGCAGTAGATCATGAAAAGGTGGAAAGAGAGATATATGCTGGAGGACAGAACAGGAAGGCAAGTGGGGGCTTTTACAGTAAATCAGGCAAATTGAGTTATGATAGAGTAGTATATAAAAAAACCAAAAGTTAGACTTATGAAAAATACATTTTTTGAAATGTATTTGTATAAATAAATTAAGAGGCCAAAGGTCATAAAACGGTTGTTTAGGTTCTATAGGTCCAAAATGCCAAGTATTTATAAACATCTGCCCTTTGCGTGTCAGGCAATGATAAAAGTCTTCTATCTTTGATGCCAGTCTCTTTCATGGACGACATTAGCAAGTACTCATGAATGTATCTGTATGATAACATGCATATATAGAACTTTAAAAAAAAAGAATAAAGCAGGTTATACCAAAGTACTAAAAAATTCTGAAATCTGATTAATTAATTTTTTTCTAACAAAATAACTTTAACAGTAACACTGGTAATATTTTAAATATCAGGTTTATATTAAAGCATGCATTTTACTGTATGTTTCAGTCATTTCTATAGTGACTTATTCAGGGATTTGTATACTGGATAAGAAAGTAAAGGGATTTTTTATATATATTTATTTAACATTTATTTTTTCCCTATGTGAGGGTATTCAGGTACTGTAACAGGACTTCTCATGTTTCCAGTTCCTTGGAAACAAGGCCAGCTGTGTTTTTTTTTTTTGTTAGTTAGTTTGTTTTTCACTTAATTATTATTTTTACTTGTTAATTTCAAAAAAGAGAATAAAAAGAGGTTTGTGAAGAAAAAAAAACGACTGTTTATAGCTGCTATTAAGTGATAACAGGTGCTAACTTGTCTTGTAAATCTAATACAACATGCAATGGAGCTACAGTATAGACAGTTAAATGTTTTACACACTGTCACTCACTCTGTCTATAACGCTTTATACTGTATACAAGGGGGAGGGGGTTTGGCAATGGGTGCTGCTGCTTATCCTAGTAGACTTGAGGCATGGCCCGGGGTACACCCTGGACGGCATGCCAATACATTGCAGGGCACACATGACTGGCAATTTGGGAATGCCAACTAGCCAAATCTGCATGTCTTTGACCTGTTGGAGGAAACCAGAGCAACTGGAGGAAACCCTCCAAGCACAGGGAAAGCATTTCAATTTAATAATAATAATAATAATAATAATAATAATAATAATAATAAAAACACATTACTTTATAACTCCTTACTGTTTCTACCTTGACCAGTAAAAAAGGTTTATAGACATTTATCCACAACCTTGCCTGGATTTAGAGGGCAAGTGTTTACTGTGTTCACCTCAGGAACTGTAATTTAGCTAAAACTACATGCTGTTTTATATATAATCTTTAGGTTCTATCTATATAAAACAATTTTGTTTATTTTTGCAAAACATTTATATAATATCTGCTGTAATTCAGACTGGCATGATCTGCTCAGTAAACATCACAAGCTAAAAAGAAAAAGAAATCTAGGGGATATTTTCTAAATATTCATATATAGTACAAATTATTAGGTGCAGTTTCTATGCTGACATAATTTTCTGCTTGATGAAATGCAGAATGGTTCGTAGAGAGCAAGAGAAAGGAAAAGAACGTCATCATTTCTGTATGTCACAAGCTACACAAAAACTGCTTCCCAAAAGCAAGAAAAAAGGTTGGGCTTATTATAACTTTTTTTGCCTGGTAGTTTTAATTTATTTGATAGACTGCCAGCTATAGTGAGGTTACTACAAGTAATCTAGTGCTAACTATTTATTCATCTAGGTAACATTTGCTTGTTATAGGTCTGTTTTAGTACTGTCATTTTGAACTGCATTAATAACTAGTTTTGCCATGATGGCTTATTATGTCATGATCAGTTTTATACCCATGTGAACAGTTGGTAACTTTAAAAAAGTGAACTCAGTATGACTTTTTTATACATTTCCTGTTATACAACTGTATTTTTTGACCATATAACATATAGGCCTATAGAAGGGATTATTTAAGATGGCTGACCTTTTGAGTCATGGCCCCTCTCAGGGTTTTTTTTGGCATGTCAAAACAGAGGGTTTTTTTTATGCTTGCTTATAATGGAGGAATTAATAAAGCTATAAAGCTTAGAAACAATGGGTAAAAAAGCTATACAAATAAAAGGTCATTTAATTGACTAGTTTAAACTTCAGCATTAATAGCTAGCAACTATGATGATCAGATTAAAGATAGATTTACATAGCAAATTAATTTTATTTTTAGGTACTGTATATTTAAAAAAGAATATGCCCCGTTCTTTAAAGGAAAGCAATCACTTTTTGGAAAGCGACTCATCTTTCATAGTAGAACAGTAGGCCCTGGACTTGTCTATATGGTATATACTCGTTCAATAATTTTCACACATACATGAACATTCTCATAATTAACAATTAATGTTTAACAGGCTTCTTTAAAATTGTACTTTGTCACAGTCTTATACATATTGTATAAGACTGTATTGTATTGTATTTGAATTGTACCTTAAATTGTACACCCATTGGTGAAGTGAACAACATTGATACACCAGCAAACTGGTGACAGGTGGATTTAACAGTGCACCCAAGTCTATGCCCAGGGAGGCCCAAAAGGCAAATGAAGCATAAATCACTAAAAAGTAAATGCTGGCCATGATAGAAAGCTACCAGAACACCCAGCATACAACAGAATGGGGCCCAGCTACAAACTCCCCAGATCCCAATCCAATCTAGCACCCATGGGATGGGCCAGTGGAGTCCCTATTCCGTATCCTATAGCACCCAAAGGATCTGCTGCCAACATCCACAGCTCACACCCAGAGATCCAGAAGCCAAATCTGGCCTGATGGAAAAACCTTGCACCAAAACCTACGTGGTTATCATGTTAATGGTTTTAATGTTATGGCTGATCAGTTTCATCCCACCATTGTCACATATATGAGGATGGGTTCTTATTAAGGCTGGTTTCCCAAGGCTTTTTGTCACTTTTGACTTGCACAGTAGTATAGTATAGTATAGTATAGTATAGTATAGTATAGTATAGTATAGGATAAAGCTGCATAAGGATTTAACATCTGTATTTTTGCAAAGCTCATTTGTTAAAAAATCTGATGTTAAAGTGCTATACAAATTACAATAAATGGAACTGAATTATTGTTCCTGATAGGTCATTTGATTAACCAGCAGAGGCACCAATGGCAATTTCAAAGTTCCTGACAGCTCAAGACCCAACCAGACAGTCTCATTCTGTAGGTTCTACCTTCAGGCTTTGCTTATTCAGGGCTGGAACGATCGAGATAATTTCTCACCTCTTTATGGTGCTTCTGTTAAACAGATTATGTTAGAAAAATATTTGAACAAGGTTAATGACAAAAGCTGCTTCCTAAAAGCAAGAAAAAAGGTTGGGCTTATTATAATTTTTTTTTTTTGGCCTGATAGTTTTAAATTATTTGATAGACTGCCAGCTATAGTGAGGTTACTACAAGTAATCTAGTGCTAAATATTTATTCATCTAAGTAACATTTGCTTGTTATACAGTAGGTCTGTTTTAGTACTGCCATTTTGAACTGCATTTAATTAGAAATGCTTGGAAAGAAAAATACAAAGTCAAAAATAACATGGTATGGATTTTGGCAATGCACTTTTAGGAAATATAGCATTTTTGTTCCTACTCAATTTAAGAAATTAATCTGAAAACCAAGATGTTTTTTTAAGAATATGAATTGTGATATCCTGTTTTTTGTTCTGTGCAATGGTTTGCCTAAACTATTCCGTAACTTTCAGCTAGCCTGGTCCACAAGAAACCTAGCATTAAACACAGTTTCAGCTTTTTGTAAAAGGCTCTTTGCTGTGGTGTATACATCGTTGTGTATATAGTGATGGGAGAGGGCCAGGTGCAGGATCAGGGGTCACCAAAGACTCATTTGGTTGCTCTCACTCTTGTTTAATACAGAATAACAGAAAGAATTCTCAAAAAGTAAAAGAAAAGAGGACATTGTTAATTTTCATTTTTTTAATGAAACATAAATTACAAAGAAAAACTTTAGCTATTTATCTTTACATATTTTTGCCTTGTGCCTCCTGGGTTGAGGGTGTTTAAATCTTACCACCAGGCTGCTTTATGAAATTTGCACGTCCTTCTATTGTTGGATGGGTTTCCTCCGGGTACCCCAATTTCCCTCACAGTCTAAAGACATGCTGTATGCTGCTCGGCATTTCTGAATTGTCCATATGACCAGGTGTGTAAGAGAGGGAGTTTAAGTGATCTGATGGGTTGGTGCCTCATCCAGGGTGGCTCCTGCCTTGTGCTCTATGTTCCCTGGGGTAAGTGTTGGGGAAAATGCTAATGGAAACCTAGCTAGTCATGTAGCTTAGAAGCTCTAAGAAAATTGTCTTGAAAGCAAAGACACGGTTTGACAAATATGGTGAGGTGCCTCCGGGAGGATGCAATACATTAAAAATCTATGTAATTATATTATAAATAAATACTCACTTGTATAACTAAGAAAAATGTCCCTAAGGATGTTTTGAACATGACCTTATGGCATGAAAGTTTGTTTTCATCAGTATTGGGGAGTTTTTCCCTTTCCTCCATCAGCTAAAAGTAAAGTTTATATCCCAAACTTGAAAATTCTGTGAACAATGAACTTATAATCGAGTAAGAAAAAAGGACATCATTTGCTAAATTAGTATATTTCAATTATTATTTAACCCAAAGTTCGACTGATGTATGACACATGCCTCGGTGGGATTACGCAGCGTTCCGCTATAAAGACGAACGCACGGAGACGCGCATTCTGGTTAGACAGAGGTAGAGGCTGTAAGGGGGGGAAAGCAGCACAGTCTCTCTCTTTCTCTCTCTCTCTCTCTCTCTCTCACACACACACACACACACACACACACGACCTGGCTCAGGCTTCCGCGGCGCTGAAGTGAAGCGGCGACGCGGAGAACCATAAATCTTCATATAGCGGCTGTTTTGATTAATGCAGCCGAGTCGAGCTAGGGGGCTGGACCTATCCCATTACGCCCTAATGGAAGATGGAGCGCCGCTGTCTCCACCACTAGGCCCCTGTCATTTGTTCCACTTTGCAGTCCATTTGGCCGAGAGACTACAAGCCACTCCATCAAAAATATTTTCAGAGTTAATTTCCGCCCGCTTAATTCGCCTTGATTCGGATTGCGTATCGAATGGCAGGATCGATTTTCGCCTGGCGTCTAAATTAAATAAAAGAGAGGGGGGTATGCTTTAAGACTGCATTTCTTTCTTTTCTCTTTTCCATCCGTCCCCATGCCCCCACCCTCGTTTCCACCCATCTTCCACTTTGGTTTGCCCCCCTCCCTTCATTTTCTCTTTCTTCACTGGATCCAGGTTCCCTCCTTCTTTCGGTTTGTTATGATGTTAGACTCTGAGAGGAGTCACAGCTCCACACTGACTAATTGAACGGACCGACAAGTTCATGGGTCATTTACAGACATGCGCAAAGAAGACATCATGACTGTGCGTTTCTAATTGGTTGTAGACGGCGTTGCTTAATAAGTACAGTTCGCAGTTTATCAGCAGGACATTTTCCGCAGGTGGACACAAGAGCGCGTGCGTTAAGGGGAAAGTATCAGGAGGGGAAAAAGAAAGAAAGAAAGAAAGAAACTGGCTCCAACCGTAAAAAGCGCAGTGACAAATTGGTCGAGTGTGTCGCGAATTCCCTTTTAGATTTAAAGCCGCATGTAGCCCACCGTCATATCTTTCCAGAGTAATTTATTTTCTCATCTCTCTCTCTCCCTCTGTCGCGCGCACGCGCTCCCTCTGTGTGTGAATTTATCTGTCGGCCCCGGCGCGCGAGCGGCAGTCACGTGATTCAAAGTGGAAAGACAATAAAAGTCTCCAGAGATAACTGTTTCCCCCATTGGACTTTGTTTTTCTTTTTGTTTCTGTGTGCTTTTCTCTCGAATGCATTCCCTCGCTTACACTCTCAGTGCAGAGTGTTAGGCCCCACATTTCCAACAGAAACCTGCTAAAGTGGGGAATGTCGAAATCAATATGATGCTCTAGGAGACATGTAGCCAACCATGGTCCTGGAATACCTCCTGTCATGCACATATCAGTCTTTCCCTTCTCTAACAAGTAATTTAGCAGTATGTGTTCTATCTATCCATTTATCCATCCATCCATCTAGGAACCTCTGTAGTCCAACTAGGGAGCATAGAGGCCACACTGGTTTTTATCAATGTATTTATTCCCATTTTATGACCGTGGTAGAACCTCCGGTCAACATGCATACACGCATTCAATTTAGGAATCTTCATGTCTTTGGATTGTGGGAGAAAACCAGGGTACCCAGAGGAAACCCAGCAAACACAGGGATAACATGTAAACTCTATAGTAAAAATAGATCCCAAGGATGGAATCAAACCTGAGGTGCAAGGCGACAGTGCTAACCACTGAGCCCCTGTGCCGCATCGAATAATGTGTAAGAGCAGGAAAAACACTAAAACATGTGGGATATGGGGTCCTCCAAGACCAGGACAGGACTGTTTTTTTTCTCCTTTTGCCCTTGACGTTCAGGTGTAGCTCAGTGTTTAAGGCATTAGACTGCTGACCAGAAGATCCAGGGGTCAAACCCCACCACCACCAAGCTACCACTGTTGGGCTCTTGAGCAAGGGCGTTAACCCTCAGCTCCCCAGATGTATAATGAGACAAAATGTAAGTCTCTCTGGATAAGGGTGTCTGCCAAATGCTGTGAATGTAAATGATGCATTTTAAGACATTTTTTTCAAAGCTGTGCTGCATGACATACATCATACGTGCTATGCTCATGATGTGTATGGTACTTGTACTGGTTCAAAAATCTCTTTATCCCAGTCATGATAAAGTCTATTTCACATACACAAGCTGTGAAGAAGGATAACCTGAATAGATGTAACTAGCATTTTTGCTTTGTTTGTGGTGTCTTGTAAGTAAGTGGTAATTTGCAAGCTGTAATGAAGTCATTTCCCATCACAACTGCTCAGGAACAGGAGCCTGGAGGTTTTGTTTGGCCATACTACACCCCTTGGCACTATTGTTCACTTTGCAGTTTGTAGTGTTTTTATTATCTGTACTGCTATATCTCACCAGGTGAACACTTAGTTAAATCTAGAAAGATCCCCAGTGTAAAAAGTTAACTAAAGTACACTAAACCTTCTGTACAGGTAGTATACATTAGCATTCATTATAGCACATATTTATTGTACCTGCAGCTGCAGTCATCATTAACTCACATACAGTTTGTGTTAAAATAAAGCAACTATTTTGTGCTTGACTTTCTGTAAACCACAAGGTTTAAAGGAGAGCTTTTTAATCATAGTAACAAAAACGTGGAATTCAAATATACAGTGTGGCCCTAAAGTCTGGATCCATATGTAATCTTCTTACATTTTTATTTTTCTTGCCCTAATAGAACCAGATCTAACACCACTAAACTTTTTTTCTTTGGGGTCATCTGAAGTCAGTATTCTCAGTATCAGCCCAGAACAGTTACTGCAGTAAAGAAGGAAATCATCTCTGCATGTTACATCAGTCCTTATATGTTAAAAAATATTCAACATTCTTGTATTTAGCGTATACACAAGTGTCATGAAGTCAGAGGTTGTCAATAGGAGCATTTGCTGTAGTTTATATTTATTTTTGCCTATGGATCCAGACTTTTGGGCCACCCTGTATATTTCTTTTTATCTCTAGCTACCTAGTAAGTTTGCTGCATGATTGCATAAAACACAATGCTGCTGGTCACACACACACACACACACACACACACACAGAAGTTCATTTAGAGTAAACAGCCTGCAAAGGAGAAGTTCTTTTAGAGCTTCCAGCCACGAAAATCACTAATTAAAAATTAATTAAAGCCATTATGAAGGCTTTTAAAGAGCATAAGTAGCAAACACATCTCAATATGGCCTATTAAAAGATTATTGCAGATTCTTTTCTTATATGTATAGTCATGTATAGTGTGTGTGCGTGTGTGTGTGTGTGTGTGTGTGTGTGTGTGTGTACAAACTTACACATATGGCATTTGTTTTAAAAGGTAACAATAAAGATGGGATTGAAGCTCAGAGTTCTTTAATTCAAGGGGTTTAACAAAATGCATTAACTTTTCATTATAACTGGACAACTGACTAATAAGCAGGTTGATGTGCAGTTGGGACTTGTTTCTTTATTATTTCATAATAAATTAAGGGGATGAATGCACATACAGAGATTGCAAGTTTACGCATTCGGTAGCTGTTCATGAGAACTCCCAAGTCCCAAAAGATGCATCATTAGGCTGAAATCATAAAGCAAACCTATAAAAAGAGAAACATTGAGTGGCCAAATCAACAATTTGATAAACTGTTAAAAAGAGGGAATGCACAAAGCTCAGCAACGCCAAAGGACCTGAATGACTATTGAAGACAACCAAAATGGATTATCACAGAATTCTTACCTTGATGAAAAATATCCTCTTATACTTAGACATTGGCAGAATTCCAACTACAGTGCAATGGGTGCTTTAGCATTGGGGCCCACAACCCAAGTGGGCACTGGGGCTGACATCAATGAGTGGACAAATGCCTCATCTGAACTGCAAAGCCAAGCCAATGTTAATTGCTCTATTAAGCTTCTGCTTTATGAAATATTGTATTATGTGCTAATTTTGTGTTAACCCATGCTTTTCCAGTTTTGTAGAAAATATCCTGAAGAATATGTCTAATTTTATCAAAGGACTAGAAGTCTCCATTAAAAAAATTAAAAAAATATGTTAAAATTGTTTTTGTTATATCAATGAGAATTGTGAGTGATGGATAAATCAGCCTGCAGATGTGTTTGTGATAATGTAAGTGTGCAGTATAGTATAAATAATATGTTGGTTGTGTTTTAATAAAAACACATGCTTTGATTGTTTATTTTTACACAGTCACTGGCAGCAAACTGGATCAAAAAAAGAATGTTGAGTTTTGGTGCAAACAAAACAATTTAAATTATTTTTACTTGTTAAAGATCATGAGAAGCATTTAAAACAATATAATTAGTTTAGAGGATCATCTGCCGTCTTCTGACCCAGTTTCAGTTTCACCTTAGTAGTTGATGACAACTCCCTATTATTAGTGTTGGGGGACGTTACGTTTTAAAGTAACTAATTACATTACAAAATAACTGTCATTAAAAAGTAAATACATTACAACGTTACATTCTGATAAATAACTAGTTAAGGTACTTTTTTATTGCAGAAAATGAAGAAATGAAGGGGGGGTTATCGGGGGCGGGGCTTGTAGGACGACTTTCACACACACACTTTGTAACGCGTTACAACCAACACTGCCTATTATAGTGCGGGTATGCACCATATAGCATCCATCGGTGCATCATACAACTGTGTATATGTCTGTATACAGTTATGGTTAAATTCTTTTAAAAATATTACTAAGTAAGTGCATCATGACTCCCATATGCAACAAAACCAGTGCTAGTGATAATAAAAGCATTAAAAGGGGATGCTTTTATTATCACTAGCATGGAGTATGGATTTGGGTGTAAAATACAAGAAAACAGCACCCAGTATTTTTCGCATTTTCCAAATTGCATAGTGTCCTATTTCATAAAAAGGTATTGCGGACTTTAAGTGATGCATCCTTCCGTTGGCTTCAGCATTCTCAAAAAATCTTTTGAAGACATTTAGTTCACTTACAGCAGCTAATGCATTGCCCAGAGTTAGTTTCGCTTTACTAATCATGTGACAAAAAGAACCACCGCATGATTCCAGACAAATCATGTTTTGTTGTTTAATATGGCTGTTCCATGCTGTGGTTTGCCGAAAATGTGGAAGTTCAAAGCTTCTGAAATTAGGACTTAGGGTTTTCATGTATTGAAAAAGCTTTGAAATACATTGTCTTCTTCTGTTTAGTGGCTGTATTCTGTCATTTTTATTTTAGATAATCAATTAAATAGGTATTTGTCAGAAGAATTGCAACATGCCTACAATTATTTAATTTGGTGTTAAAGCTGGTATCATTGTTGCTTTATAGCTCCACAGTCCCATGTTTCCATGCTGAGCTTGTGCTACTGACTGTGCAGAGCTTACTATTTTCCCACTGTTACCATGTGCTTCCTCCAAGTTCTTTGGTTTCCTCACACCTTCCCAACACTTGCCAGTAGGTGACCTGGTGACTAATAGATACGAATGGTTTTAAAATACAATCTTTGTAGTAAACTAATTGTAATTTTTTTTTTAAAGTTTTTTTTTAATAAAGAACAAATTTTACAGAAAAGTGTTTTTTATATATAAAAAAGTATGAGAGGCATTCAAGTAAAAAAAATATATAAATCTTTTGATTGAACGTGTGATTGAACGTGTGAAACAGATTAATATTTACGGAAGACTTGATAAGACAGATTGACAGACACCAACTTGCGAAAGAGATGCAACAGTCTGTGGGAACTATACACGCAAACGCACACCACTTGTACATTACAAGAACTTGGCTGGGAGTTATTGCCATCTCCTGTACAGTGCTGACCTCACTGCAAGCTATTCCCACACATTTGGGCCATCAAAGGAGTTCCTGGGAGGCCAGTATATTGGACAGCCAGTCAAATCATGGCTCTGGTGTACTGAGAAAACTTTTTACCTCGATGGTATCCAAGAACTAAGACATTTTGTGCATGAAATAGAATTTAGTGTTTCATGTTATTACTAGGAAAGGTTTCTGCATGAGCCTCCTGTGGGATGCATTTACTTCATGTGTGAAAGTCAAGTGTAGTGAGATTTGCAAATGTTGCATTTATGTGCTCAAAAACATCTGCAACACAATAATTAATTAACAGCAAGGGTATCTACTTGAGTCCCCTGATAACACAATAATACTCATCAGCACCACAGTGTCATTGTTGAGGATTCCCTTGGGCTCTCTACTTTAAGCCTTCAATAAAAAAGGTTAGCTCTCCCATACTGGAGTTGGACACATCTAATTTTGTAAAACGTTTATTTGGTTGGTGCATGTTGAAAAGTGAAGTAAAGTGGAAAAAAAAGTTTTGCGTTTAGATTTAATTTTACTAAATTGGAATGTCCAATTTACCCTACAATATTTAAAAAATATGCTTTATATCTTCCATCTTTGCTCTGTTTTATTACATGAAAACTAAAAATAAAGTAAATTGAGCTTTATTTCTGTCTGGACAAAAAAAAAGGCTATGGTAAATACATCTTTTGGTGTGACTATATTGACTATATTGTCTGAGGCCACAATCCACTTTATCAATTTCAGGCTACACATCAGTTACCATCTGATTCTTAAGAAAAACTGCCCCAACCCCAAGTAATGAAATAAATACACATCACACACACTCAAATAGCTCCTGGTAAAATACTCATTGTGTCAATATTAATCTTACTGACAGAAGATCGAAATATGGCAACTGTCACACATCATCTTCCCTCTCAGTTGTCTCTTTCTGAAATTGGGAAATATAGGAGGAGAGAGAGAAACAGAGAGATGCAAAGACAGAGGCCTAGGTCAGATATGGACAATGTGGAAATGGGCTTCATTTGCAAGTGGAAAAATATCAGAGGAAAAGTTAATAAGGAAGAGCAACTATGAGGGAAAAGGTAAGGGGTTAAGAAAAAAAAGAAGAGCAATCCAACATCATGCAGGGAAATAGATAGGGAAGACCCAGCAGAGATGATTTTATGAGCATACACTTTATGAGCTTTCAGTCAGGCACCGATAGTTGCTTTTATTTAATTTATAAACCTGCTTAAAGTATCTTAGCTCTTATTGTAATATGGCCATCCATGGCAAGCACAGGCCACATAAACCGACTCGGAAAAACAAATCCTCTTGCAAATATAAATAGACGTTCCATGATCACTAAGAAACCATTTCTCTGTAATATACCTTAATCTTAGTTCTGCATAGAGATAAATGAATGTGTGTAAAATAAAATGGTTTTAGGATATAAAATGCCTTTTCAGTGGCATAATTAACACTGAAAATGACAGCATTGAAAACACAAGGCGAAAAAGCACTTTGCAGTGCTGAAGTCTCTACAAGGCTATATTTATGCTCTGGAAACAGCTCAGAGGATGTTAATCCATGTATCATAAATCTGCCGATTGGTCCTCAGGGAATCGTCGAGGTCACATGGGCAAGACTGAGGATTAAAGAGACTGTATTTAGTGCCTATTGACAGACAATTAGCACTGATGTTGTAGTTATTAGTGTTAATTATAGAATATTAGACCATAAGGGGCTGGAAGCTACAAGGATCCATAATTATAAGCCTTTTTAACAGTGAATGTAATTAGTAGTGTTTGACCGAGGTTCATAAAAAAAAATGTCATAGGCCTATAGAAAAAAATCCTTTACGTTACCTTTAATTCTCTTTAAAAGTACATTGGATGGTAAAATGACTATTCTGCAATGTCATCATAATGGAAAGTTACCGTGAATTAAACCCATGTAGTGCCATCCAACTAGCATTGTGTTGAATAGCAGCATCTGAAGACACAATTATCATCTGTCCTCCAATGACATTTCAAAGTACACAAAAATGTAAATACAAGAGATAGAAATGTTACTGCATGATTATTGGTCTATGCACACAATAATAGTTACCTAAACATTTCAGTTGCAGTTGCTTCCTACAATCAAAAGTCAGAGCAAAGAATCCAAAATGTGAAATGTGAGTTTTTCACAATATCTTCACCATAGGGCGTTTTTATAGACGTATGTTCCTTGCACACATATTCACACCTAGGGGCATTTTATAGGAGCTAATCTACCATTTGGCACGATCTGCAGGGGTGTGAGAAAACCAGAGAAACAGCGGAAAACGTCTGAAGCTCCACACAAACACTCATACAAGCTTAGGATTGAAAGGGGGGCCCTGGAGGGGTGATACAGCAACGCTTGTACTGTGTCACCACTATATCACGTATTACATCAAAGAGCATGTGCATACAGTATATTCGAATAGTGGATCACTACTCTGCAGAGGTTTTGAATATTCCTGAAGCAAAATACTGTATATGATTCAACTCAGAATTAGCTAATGAGCCGAACCTGGTGTGCTGGTGGAGGATGTACTCCAAACTCTGTAAGTCAGTAAATTCTCAAGACCTGTGATCAATTTTTTTTTCATTTAATCCTTAAATCTCAGTTAAAAGTTTTTTTGTTTTTTTTTTGCACAGGATCCAAATAAGCCTGTAATCCTATCAGCTATTATTACTTTAACTTTTTGTTTTAGCTATAATTTAATGATTTCATCCTGTGCACCATCTTCTGACTTGCAGAATATTCCAGGTATTGTCTACTGCACAGCTTATATAAGTTGATATTTATTTATTTGTAATGATTTAATGCATTGAGCACCCCTGTAGCCAGTCGGAGCCTTACAGAACGCTGGCTTTAATGATTTCACCCTTTTAGAGCTCAGTTACGTGGGGTCTTAGCGGCTGTGTTCAGTAGTGAGGATTAGGCTTATCCGCTACAGGAGCACAATCAGGAGCAGATTACCTGTTTTGATCTACATCCACCACAATTTGACTCGAGATTAAGTGAACCCTCCTCATAGTAGCAGTTGAACTGAACCCACTCTTTTCTATAGTCCAGCTATTGTCTTGGACGTTAACCTGGACACTGATGTTCTTACCCAGTTTACTGCCTTTCCAGCATCCTAAAGCCATGTTGTTCTTCACAGTTACTCATTCCCTCACTCCCTCCCTCTGGCTCTCTTCCTCCTGTGATAAATGAGGCTGTCCGTTTGGGTGCAGTTCATATTTACTGAGCAGGGGAGCGCTGAGTGTCAGTCTCGCTCTCCCTTGATATCTCTATCCCAACACTAAACAGACATTCAAAGGCAAAGGTTAGGCCACGGGCCAGCAGAGGAAGGAAAGGGAGAAGAGGAAAAAAGGAGAGAGACGAGATGTGGGGACTGTCACCAGTGTGAAAGCACTAGCTGCAGCTGGTTAGTGGTTACAGAAGAAAGTGAAAGCAGAGGCATTCCAGCAGCAAGGCTGAGTGCAAAGAGTTCTACTGTTGATGAAGGCAAGCTGACAACAATTGCAGATGCAGTGAAGTTAATGGAATATGAGAAGCTCCTCATTTTTACTTTTGACAGCACCAACCCCATTCACTAACAGCACTAAGCAGCATCCCTGAAGCTCTACTCAACAAAACACCACATTTCTTTGTGCCCGTCTGTGGTTTAAGGCATTTTTGGAAAGCCATACATGCCAAGAAATCACTATGACAAGCCCAAAAACACGTCCATCTAAAAATACACAGTTTCATCTACGCCCACACAAACCCTCCCTCACACACACGGTCTGGGTTATTCGGGGGAGCAGAAAAGCGGTGATTTGACCCATGTTCTGACCCCTTCATGAATGAGAGAAGTGGATCCAGGCTTGGCTGAGCCCAAAGGGACACGGGTGAAGACGC
Organism: Clarias gariepinus; assembly: GCF_024256425.1. Lineage (NCBI taxonomy): Eukaryota > Metazoa > Chordata > Actinopteri > Siluriformes > Clariidae > Clarias > Clarias gariepinus. The sequence goes on from NC_071125.1 coordinate 9,793,820, forward strand.
CCCAAAGCCCTGTAAAGACCCTGAGAGCCGGCAGCTCTTCCCACACACTGACCTCCAGGGCCAATGAGCAGCAAAACCACTCCAGTGTGACGACACCATGACACCAAAACACCAAAGCCAACAATGTGTTCCTCCATTAAATTGACAAACATATAGACAGTAAATATGGTCCAAATTGAGCTGCTCGAATAACCTGGGGAGAAAACCCAAGGTGGAAAAAAAAAAAGTGCAGTGGACAGTTACTGGATCCATCACTAGCATAATTTAATTTTTAGACAATAGACAAAGGTCTAGGGGTTGCAGAACAGAAAATGATTTTAAAAATGGCAAGAGAATTTAAGTTTGGAAATATTACCGATGTAGGTTAGAATGGACAATTATTCTGCAAGCATGCAATGAAAAAATTGTCACATCAAAATAAATGAATAAATAAATAAAAACAATTGTTTGGAAAATGTAAAGAAGATGGGTACAAATTTAATTTTCACTGACACGAAGTCTACAGCACTCGCTCCCAACCCCTGGTCCTGGAGGGACCCCTGTCCTACACATTTCATTGTTTTACTCTCTCTGCCACACAAACTTCTATGCAGAAAAGGTGTGTAATTACCTAATTAGTTCAATAAGGCTCTCTGGAAGCAGAGCAACCACTAAAATGTGCACGGCATAGCGTCCTCCAGAACTGAGATGGGAAACGTTGTAGATTTCACCAGTAGGTACATTTGACACTGGATTTATCCCTACAAGACGTTCCCTTACTTAACAAATAGTCAAAGCCCTACAGAGATGGTTTGATAAACATGTTATTTTCCGATATATTTTCTCTTTAAAAGTTATTAAGCTATTTCATGACTATTCTTCTGACAGTTGCATGTCTGACGGCCTTTTAATCTCCGCTATGGTCATGTTGTTTTCCCCAACATTTATATTATTTCTTTACTCAAGGGACCTCGATTATTGCTTTTTTAGCATCTTAAACTAGAGGTTATAATTTTTATATTTTGATCACTGCATTAAAGCACCAACTAAACAAGAAATGTGTCCATGTGAATAGGATAATAATAATAATAATAATAATAATAATAATCAGTTTTAGACTGCATTAGGTGGCAATATTATCTCTACTCCAGTTCAAATCGGTTCTGCCGACTCTGTATTGAAAACTGTAAACTGTCTGTATTGAATTATTGCATTTTAATTTAAACACATTTAAAGCTGATCCACAGTTCCAAGATTGAGAGAATGACACTGAGGCTAATACTTAAAGAAAGGGAATAATGAGAGGCATTATGCACACACATGGTTCTACACTAGAATTCCCAAAGCACCTATGGACAGCTATCTGTTTCCCCCTGGTGCTTTAAAAGAGGAACTGCTGCAACATCAGCATTAGTAAGGCCTCTGGTACATGTTTGAGGAACATTTTGGGTAACAGCCATTTTGGAAAAATGCATGAACATGCACTTCACCTATCAGGTTTGTAGTCATCCTTTCCAACTAAAATGACAGCCAAAAATAAAGTAAACCACTTTACTCCAAATAGACCTGACCTGAACTCTGAAATTTGCGTAACTCTTGCACTGGAGCTAAGAGGCTAATGTTGCTAAAGGAGTTAACTTATCATATGCCTGGTTATGAAATACACAAAACATCATATATGGAAGATTATACAATAGATATCGATAGATATATCTGGAGCCACAGTGAACCAAATACCATACAAGGGACATTCAAGTCAAACTGGGACTTTTGATTGTACAGAGTAACAGAACACAATTATACGATTAAAAATATTTATTTTTCTATATAATCTCCTGCTACACTAACGCACTCATTCCATCATTTCACTAGTGCTTGAATACCATCAAGGTAGAAAGTTTCCTCAGGACACCAGGGCCATGCTTAGACTACCTGCTTAACATCTGAAACACTGACCTGCCGGAACTCAAGCATGGCTTTAATGGCTCTGAGCGTGATCTGGACTGTATGAGGGATGTGGCAATAACTCCCAGCTGAGTTCCTGTAATGTTCAAGTGGTGTTCATAAATGATTGTGTGTACAGTTCCAACAGACAGATTTGTCTTTTCCTCAAATTGGTGACATGTACTGTGATGGCTTCATTCTCGAGGGATTTCACCACAAGTCTGTTACTTTAGATGTTGAAGTTGTGGTTTTAAAGGAATAAAACCCTTTTCTAGGTGATCCTATAAGAAAAGAATCAGCAATGGCGTGATGTGATGTGATGAGGTGGGATGATCATGAAGCTGATCATTTCTCAAAAACACCATGTCCTGAAGAGTTTTATTCCTCTTATCGCAGAAGAATTTATCATCCATTTGTGGCATTGTTGACCCTCGATGAAACAAATGTTGCCATTGTTTCACCAGCCTCTTGTTTTCTCTCTTTAACTTAATCAGACAAAAAAGTAACAGCTTGACCTGTTACCAAAAAAATAAAAAAATAAATGGAAGCCTCTTATCCTGAAGATGGAGAACAGAAGAGCACTGATAATGGAGTGCACCTGACTTAGTCCAAAAGTACTGAATGTATACTGAAATATATTCATTTTACTTACTATTTAAATCACAATTGAAATCAATCAATTAATGAATTAATTAATTTAAAAAAGCTACACAATAAAAAAAGATATTTTTCATGAAGTACTGTAGTTACCAGACATGTCCCTGTCCCTTGTAGACATAAAAATGCTGTTAAAAATATTAAAAAGCTCACATTCATTTAGAGCTGCCTTTATAGAAAATTAATGGACACCTTCTAACAAATCATAATTGAGCATTTAATAAGAATTTCTTCTATTTTATGAAACTTTTGACGTGCACAATGTTGCACAAGACTAACCTGGTATCCATAAACTTCCCTTGCTTGCTATCAACATTGTAGCTCCGACACAAATTAAAGAAGTAACTGTCAGATACCAAACCTGTCACAGCTTATGAAATGTCATTTCTGGCTAAAACTATTCCTTTTAATCCTAAAGTTTGTCCTTTGCGGTTATTATTGCTATGGCAACAACAAGAATGACTCACCGCATCCATTCGTCTCCATGCCCCTCCTCTAACAGACAGACCCACTTGCTAAATGAAAAATGGACATGCTTAAAGAAGTATTGATTCCAGCTTTAAACAGAGGTACACTCAATATTATTTAGCCCTAAATACATCTTTGTTATCTGTGTTGCTGCACCAGTTACACTGCTGTCCTAGTAATTGTAGACATAAAAATAATAGAGCAATTCCCCCAACACTGACTGAAGCAGACCTGTTCTGCGCGCCTTGACCAACCGAATGATCCATCTGTTCCAACCGTCTCTTAAGTATCGGTTTAATCTTAATGCTTGTAAGTACACCTTGGTGCAAGTACAAGTGGTGTCCTAAAACAGCGAGAAATTCAAAATCTTTAAAGATAACATAGATTAAATGAAAGCAGGCATTTATTATTATTTATGAGATAAATTGAGATAAAGCAGTCATCGTATTTCCTTCAATATTTTAATTGAAAAACAAATGCAAGCATGGGGAAAAAAACTATACAAATGCAGGATTTTCACAATTTGAACTAGTATAGAGTCATCCTGAACCAAATCTTAAAATTTAAACTGAAATTTTAATAAACCCATTGTACTTAGGACAATAACTGACATTAAGAAGAAATCATTAAGAAAAATAAAAGGAGGTTGTGAATTCAATCTGATAAAAACCCGCATTAACAGTGTTAACACATTTGATGACTAAATGACTAATAACTATATATATATATTTAAAAAAAGCTTACAATGTGTGTTCAAATCAAACCAGGATTTTTGATTGTAAACTATAACACCACAGTTATTAAAACTACCTTTATTTATCTATATAATCCCCAGCATCTGGCCTCCCAGGAAATCCTTTAAGGGCTTGGAGGAAGGTCAGGAGTGTATGAATGATGTGGCAGTAAATCCCAGACATATAGTTCCACATAAGTTCCTATAATGTGAAAGTGGTGTTAGTGAATGACTGTGTGTACAGTTCCCACAGAAAGATGCATCTCTTCCAGCATTATGCAAGAGGTTATCTTGCTAAAATCAAGTTTTAAGGATCTGACGTTCAGCTGCAGTGGGCTCCGAGACAACCCAGCCATGATCATCCTTCTCGGACACACAACCTTCTTTAAAACTTGAAAAAACGTTAAAAATGTCAATCAGTTTTATGCCTCCCTTTTTGTCTTAAACATAACTCATAGTAAACTACTAAAGAAATAAGCCTACCCTCATGGCACAGCAAACTCCTGTATATAGTGCGTTGTAGAAGCTGTTTTGCTTATAAAAAAGAAGGGAAAAAAAGGTCATGGTGTTTGTTGAGCATGTTCATAATCTAAGTCAGTATATAATTTGAAGGGCCTCAGATCAATGTTTTCTGAGACTCTTATGCTGAATTATTTAATTTCATTTTGGTTTCACTCTCACTGACTCTCCTAACAACTGGAGAATAAGAGTCCGACTTACCTGATGAATTTTTTTTTTTTACTTTGATAGTAGACACAGGGACTCTCATTTAAAGCTGCGCATCTATAACTCTTAAATTATATTGACTTATTAATTCCACACTATACAGTAAAAAAATTATAGAAATGGCGCTTCTGTCTCAGTCATAACAAACCTGTAATCCTGTGGGTGGATTAAGAATTTAACACCCGGATTCTGTTACCAGCACTTGTTTTTCTAGGAGTATCTTCTTAGATAAAATCTAATACATTATTTTGAGTGAAAGCAAAAAAAGCAATACATACTTTACCATCACTGTTAAACGATTTAACAACTAAAGGTGGTATTTAAATAAAATGGCTGCTTAAACTTCAAACGTGCTATCCAAGAAACTTTCCCACAACTTTTGCAGGAAAACACCTGCAAATATCTGTTTGAGATATTGAACCTCATTAATGATAAATGAGACACTATATGAAGAAACACTTTTGTCCTGACACACAGCTGCAAATAATCAAAAGCTTTAGATTGTTTTTATTATTATTGCAGTGTGTCATCTGTTTATAGAGAGCCTTTCCTGGTCCAACCTAATTTGGATTGACTTTAAATTTCAGAAAAAGCTGTCGCTTTTTACACTGATGAAGCATGTCTACAGAAATCAGTAAGAAATTCTCAGAGATAAAGCAAGGTTTTATACTAGTTAAATGGATCATTTCATGCCTAATATGCAGCAAACAAAATAAAAATAATTTTATTTGTAGACTTGTCATGAATCTTTATTATGAAACAATACTTCTGTGTAAATTTGGTTAAACACAGACACTTAAAAGGTTTTTTTATTAAAGACAGACATGTCTGAGTAAATACCAATAAATAATGATTTGCATGCAAATTTGATGTTTCATAATGCAAACATTGCATTAATGTTTTTTCATTTTAATACAAGCTGTTGTGTTGCAATTCATTGACTACTTTTACTTGTAACCACTACTACAGATTTTCACTTAGAGTTTGCAATTATATGCACTATGTTTAAATTTATTTAAAAATACAAACTGATAAAATTAGATGCACATTCTTAAAACAACATGGTTGCTATACATTTCTAGTAAGTTTCCTGAGAAACGTACAGTACTGTATAAAGGTCATGAGCCCTCCTCATTTTACTGATTTGATCAGAACTACATATATAAAGAATAAGTGAGACTGAAATACTGCTGTCACAGCTGAGATATGGATCAGCACTTCATAAGATGACAACCACAATGATGTTGATGACAAGACTAGCATAAATTTCTACATCTGTTTTATAAAGGAAAATAATAATTAGACTAATAGTTTATTGAATGTCATGTTTAAAACAAAAACTCACAAAGACACTCATTTTTAATTTCAACTTTATTTCAACTTAAGTTATTATAATAAATTTTCAGAACACTAATAAAATAAAGCCTGCTAAGGACGGTTTCTTTCCAATTAACTTACAAACAGTGTTAACTGGTAAGTGACGGGAGAGGAAGTGCACACTCCTCAGTACTCAGTGTTCGCACAACTGAACTGCTTACCTTCCCTGTTTGCTTAATCCCTGCCCCACGCTCATACAGTAGATACCTTAGTGTGCACGCACAATTTATGGCACCTCAGGCTCATTTTAATGACTACACTCGCAGATTGCTCTGCACATCACCGTCAGGTATCTTTGAACTATTTTATGCTCACATATTCTAGACTACGTAAGACCACTGGAGGCCTTTTAGAAAAGCGTATTATTCGGAATGATATCACGCTGCTGGACCTCACGGTAAACATCTATGTGAGGTCAAATACAGTAAGTAATGTATCACTGTACAGTAATACAGTGATAACATAGTACATCACATCGTCAAACATGTTTAAACATATTATATTGATATATTGGGAAATACTACTGTCCTGCTATGATTTGCATAAATTTTTTTTTTTAAAGTGATGAACATTTTAACCGGTGGTATATAGTTTTTACCATCACGCTGATAACTGGGTTAACAATCACCAGATCTATTGTACATCATGGAAATCACATGCTAATTATAAAGATTAATAAGCAAGTAATCGAGGGTGGATTAAGAATTTAATAGTGAATAATTTATTACATGTTTGAAAGTAGCAAGTCTTATTAGGGCTTGTATAAACATGACAACTATTAGCAAGCAAAAAGGCATAAGAAATATTATTGTTCATACTCTACAGTTTTTCATGTAAATAATTGATGTTATGCATTTGGAATTATTAGGCCTTAAATTGCTTTACTGCCTTAGGATGTACATTCTTTGTTCTTGCTTTTATGCTACAAATGTTGTTTAGCATCTGGTGCATTTTACACTTAAATATTTTTTTTTAAATAATAGATAAATAATCATTTAAAATAAGCCACATGCTTATCTGATTTACCACTTCCAAAGTTTTTTTTTTTTTTAAAGTCAAGAGCACTGCTAATATTACATACATAGCTAATACAATCCAACCTAAAATCATCTGTTACACTGTCATAATGAAAAGGTCATTCTTTTCCAAAGACTATAACGTATGGGTAAATTTGCCTATAAATCAGACTGGATATACAAGTCTTTATTTAGATTATTTGATTAAAATAAGCTAGGAACTGGCTGGGAACAGAATAGTCAGCTTTAAGGAAACTATGAATGATATGGGTCAGCGATCCAATAATAATTATATAAAAATACCTTTCACTACTAAGTACTTTCATTTTATAAGGAAAGCCGTTTTAAAAGACAGGAATAATCGGAACTACAAGCAATGAGTACTCTTAAAGGGGGAAGAACGTAATTATAGAATATAAAGACAGACATTAAACGTGGTGTGTATTTAGGTGCTGGGTGAGGTGGTGCGATCGTATAAAGGTGCGCTCACACTTTGGGCAGACGTGTGGCCTCTCTCCAGTGTGTGTAAGAATGTGTGTTTTTAAATGCTGTGGCATGAGGAATGCCTTGTCACACTGCTGACACCTGTAAGGCCTCTGGCCGCTGTGAGTGCGCCTGTGCTTGCCCAGGTCCCCAGAATTACTGTAGCACCGATTGCACTCAGGACACACGTAGGGTTTTTCCCCAGTGTGTCCACGCACGTGTTTGGTCAGATCGCCCGACTGTGCGAAGCTTGCGCCGCACTCTTCACAGCGGTACGGCCTCTCGCCCGTGTGTGTGCGCTGGTGGTTGGTGAGGTGCTGGACGCGATTGAATCTCTTGCTGCAGACCTTGCACACGTATGGCCGCTCGCCGTTGTGAATTCGGAGGTGTTTCTTCAGCACGTCGGGTCTGGAAAATGTCTTCCTGCACTCATTGCACTTGTGGATCTTCTCCTGGTTGTGTGTCAGAAAGTGCACTTTCAGGTTGCTTAACGTTGCGAATGTTTTCCCACAATCCACACAGGAGAACGGCTTTTCTCCGGAATGGACGCGTCGATGTAGACGCAGCGTCGACCTGTGACTGAACTTCATGCCGCACTCCGGACAAGGATACGGCCTCTCACCTGTGTGTGTGCGCAGGTGTGTGCTCAGGTGGCTCATTCGAGCAAAGCTCTTGTCGCACTCGGGGCACGAGTACGGCTTGACCCCAGTGTGAATGACCATGTGCTTGCGCAAACTGCCCATCTCTTTAAAACCACTCCCACAGTCAGGGCATATATACGGCTTCTCGCCGGTATGCGTGCGAGTGTGTATGGTTAAACATTGCAGCGTAGCACAGTTCTTCCCACAGCGCTGACACAGATAACCACGGTCTGTACAAAGCGGTTCGTTTCCATCTATTTGTGGTTTCTGTTCTTTTTCTTGCTTGTGGCACTGATGTGGTCCTAGGCCCCACATTCCTGAGAAGTTTTCTCCACATGAAGCACAGCTTAGCTCTCCATCAGTACACACCGTGGACAAATTGTGACACCGCCGGCAGTGGTTCTGCAGATTGCCGATGTAGTCGAAGCTGCGGTCGCACTGGGGACACGTGTAGCGTTTTCTTGACGGTGCAGGCGTAGGAAGGTGGGTGCGCCGCATATGCACCTTCAGCTGCTCCTGAGTGAAGAAGTGGTGGTTGCAAGTAGTGCAGCTGAGCATCTGGGAGGATATTTTGATGCACTGTGGTGACTTCTGAGTTTTAAGCCAAACAAGATAATTACTCCGATGGGTCCATTTAAGGTGCTTCTCGAGGTAAGATGACTCTGTGAAGGACACAGCACAATAGGGGCAGGGAAAGAAACCCCCTCGGCCTGGGGATGGAAACAAATGAAACACAAAGGGATAATATTTTAGAAGTAGGCATGAGACAGGATGCATGATTTCACCTGCTTCCAAATACTGCGGGTCAATTAAACATCAAACATTTATATTAAAAGGTGACTTTTAAAACATTTACAGGCTTCCAGATAAAATCCCATGCTTGCAGTGAAAAACAATCTAGTTTTCAATGCAGAAATAAAATTAAATGTAGGTTATGTCATTAAAAAGTCAGTTTAACAGCATTAATCTATTCTTAAATAAAATGTACTATTTATAAGAAAGCATATAGGAAGAAATATATTTTAGTGAATCATTCTTAGAAGAGACCCCACTTTTCTAGCTTTAAGTAAATATCATCAGTGAGCAAGATACACATTTCGCCACAACAGTGCTCAGTCATCATATCTCATACTCTGCTTAATTTCCAGCACTGCATTACAAAAAAAAAAAGGCACAACCATAATGTTTTAGAAAAATCATTCTCAAATAATTTAAAAATAGGAACAGCCTTTGTTTAAAGGTTTCCCCTCAGCCTGAACCTATTTAACTTAAAACTGTTCAATTCAAGAGAAACGTAGTTCTTAAATGCATATAATAATATTCTGCCTAGTTACTTGAGCTTTTTATTTTTAACTTTCATGGACAGAAAAATACTTGTACAACTTGTATAAGACTGTAGATGATATCCGGTCAGCTGTCCAACTATAGATCGATATTAAACCTCGCCGATAAATAAAAAAAAGATCGCCTTTATATCAGAGATCCTAGAAAAGGTTGTAGCACATCAGCTATGTTCATGTCTATGTAAGAATAACATTCATGAAATGCATCAGTACAGATTTAGACCTTACCACAGATAGCAGAGATAACGCTGATTAAAGTGGAAAATAACCTACTGGCCTCTGATCTTAGTGCAGCCTTTGACACCTTTGATCAAACTAATCTCTCCCTCATAGATTAAAAAATATTGTAGGGGTTAAGGGAACCACCCTCTTCTGCCTCAAGTCTTATTTGACTGATTGCTATCAGTTTTTAGATGTAAATTATGTTTATTCTACATGTACGAAAAGTGAAGTGTGGTGCCATTTTCAGCAATTTTTTCCATTACTGTTTTAATAAATATGTACGAGGTGTTTTATATGTATTTTAACCAACTATACAAGTATGACTAAGCAAAGTTTTTTTTTTTTTTAATGGGTCACATAGGCAAAGAGATAGCACAGATTTATAAGATCATGTGTTACAAGTGTTTAGGTTGTTTGAGTGACAAATAAATAGTTAATAATAATAATAATAATAACAATAATAATAAAGTTTTTAGGGTTAAACCACCTAGGTTTTGTCACTGTGCAACACTGTTTTTTGTGAGCATGTGCAATTGTCCTTATGCACTTCTTATTTTTACTGCCCTTCAGTACGCCGCTCTCACAGTAGCATAATAAACAGGTAGAAGGGCGATAGCTACAGTACTAGTTAATCAATCGCAGATGACGTCATTTTACCAAACAGATTTTTAAAAAAGGGTGGACAAATATACTTGGGCAGCTGTCAATATACTTAGGCAGCCTGCACTCGTACAGTATACTGTGTGGGAAACGCTGTGTTGTCTAGTGACAGTAGATTACTTATCTTGGCGATGCAGAAAATAGTAGTTCACGGTTTTGCCACCTCTAGGTTGGATCAATATAGCACCTTACTGTCTGGATGTGCAACTAGGTGCATGAACAAGTTCCAGTTAGTCCAGAATGCAGCAGCCAGAGTCCTCACTAAAACCAAAAGATATAAGCACATCACCCCTATCTTATCTTAAATATAACTTTTGACCTACAGTATAGAGCACTAAATAGTCTTGCGCCACAATACCTGAGTGAACTGCTAGTATTTCATGATCCACCAGACCTACTTCGTTTAAAGGTTGCGAGCTGCTTGTCCGTACCCAGTATCATGAAAACTACAGCAGGGGCAGAGTTTTTTTTTTTTTTTTTTTTTTTAACAAACCTCAGTTATAGAATAGTCTTCCAATTAATGTTGGGGACTCAGACAGTCTCTTGTCCTACAGTCTAGCAACTCTCTCTCAAGCTATATTGTAGAAGCCATTCCTGAGCTACCACAAGTAACACAGCATTTTAATCCATGTTAGATGAGGTTAGATCTTTTTAATACTTTAAAACCTCTAAGAAATATAGCTGCTTTAAATAAATCAGACAATAGACATTGGTGATTTTAAATCAAATTGTACTAATAATCACAATGTCTAAAAAATTGACTTTAATTGAATTACCAGGGGTTTTTAGCAGTTTGCTGGTCTAGAGCATTTAGTTGTGTATTAATACAATGTAAAGAGGGAAAGACATAAGCAATGGTCTTAGAGAAGCAATTGCTGCTGCACATTATCCTGCAAAGTGTTACTGTATAAAACCATTTCCGAACAATTTGGAGTTTAATGTTCTACGGTTAAAAAGATTACTCAAGCAGAAAGCAACCAAGACAGTCACCCATCTGCCAAAAAGTGGACGTCTTAGAACATTCAGTCGGTGCAATGCTCAGAGAAATACAAAAAAAAAAGATGAAGAGTTACATCCCAGACCCTACAGGCCCCACTGAGCATGTGAAAGGTTAAATTCCACGGTAGTAAAATTAGAAGTTCCAAGGCAGCACAATTAGAATAAGACTGAACAAGTCCAGTAAGTTTAGAAGCATGACTGAAGTTCCCAAATAAACCAAAACAATGTGAGAGACTGACGTCATACTGTAAGCAACTACTGTAAGTTATTGCCGCTAAAGGTGAGTCTAAAAGCCATTGACTCATGGGATACTTGGTATTGCCCACGTTTTTTTTTTGTGGCTTACTTTTAGTTGAAGAAAAAAGACACAATAAAATGGTTATATATTGTTGGGTGTATATATTGGTCAGATGTTCTATTTGCCCAAGACTTTCTACGACCAGAAGTTTTTTATTATGTTTTTACATAGAAAAACAAAAAATTTAAGAGGGGTACACATGACTTTTACAGATGACGGTATCTTAGGAAACATGTTGGAGACAAATGAGCCGTTTTTAACTGTTTTACGCAGGGAAAAGCTGTTCACAGCCTCTCAGCCCCTAATTCACAATTTCTCCAGGAATTGTCTCTAGTAATTAATTTTATGGCCTTCATTAAAAGCTCCACATTTTACTATATTTGTTTTAAAAGTTAAATTGGTTGCAGAAAACAACAGAGCTGAGGAGTATATCAGAGTGGAGGGTATCTTCATATACATGCTTGTTTGTATACACACACGTACTGAAAACCCATGTGAATGTCTAAAAAACTTGCTAAAACCTGAATTTCGCACATTAGGTCTGCTTCAATCCGTTAAATAATTATTTTTTTTAGGTCTTGGTTGCTTTGACTGGAATGCAAACCCAAAACCATAGAGTCTTTTGAAATGAAGACTGAATGAAGATTGGATGTTTTTGGTCTAAAGGCAAGTCATTCTCTGTCAGAAAAGCATCAGGGTCCAGACTGAACTGTCACTCGGCCCGGATCCGGACCACGATCTGCTATTTATTTATGCCTTTCTGATAAATTAAATGAATTAATATAACAAAATTTAAATTCTTTATCGCTCGAGCTGGGCGTGACTATACGCATCACTTAACAGAGCCAATCTATATGATAGTTTAGAAAAACTAAAAAGATTATGAACAGATTAATAGATATTTATACTTTATGCAGGAAGTTTAAAACCCTGTTTGTCTCATAAGTTCTAAAACTGTGGCAATATTTAAAAGCAGCAATGTGAAGTACCACCGAGACAAATTATGGGTCGTTAGAGCAAACATTTCCGCAGCAATGCGTGTAAAATACCTGAATGGAGAGCCCAGTATGACAGAATAAGCAAAGTCCGTTCACATTCATATACTTACTCATATACTCATAAATTGCTTATTTTTATAGACTTAGAATGACTACATATGTAGACATTTGAATCCTTACACAAAGACCTTGGCTCAGAGAATATTTTATTGACCGGACCTTCTTAAATTTTAATTTAGGATCACCGCCCTATACCGTTCAATTTGGTTTTATACTCTGTGGATGTGTACAACCAGGTCAAATTACACCCTAAAATTTTCTAAAACTGCATGCAACATTGTGCATCACTCTTAGTTAATATCTCACTGAAAGTACAACTTGTATGGAAAATCTCAGGGTGACATTACATGATTACCACCAAAAACATGCTAATCAGCTACAAGCAATTTGTACAAAGAAGCCTGTCACTCAATTAACTTGGAAACACAAGGTGAGTTTTTTTTTATATAATTAATAATTTCTTCATATAATTTCAACAATATAATAATTTCATTCTTCAATAATTTCAATGTATTTTCTCAACATTTTGTCCCAGTGAACTCACTCACTCATCTTCTATACCGCTTTATGCTGTATTTAGGGTCACAGGGACCTGGGGCTTATCCCAAGAGGTTTAGGGCACAAAGCGGGATACACCCTGTACAGAGTGCCAATCCATCGCAGGGCACACACAAATACACTCATTCAAACACTACAGGCAATTTGGGAACGCCAATTAGCCTAATCCACATGTCTTTTGACTGTGAGAGGAATCCGTAGTACCTGGAGGAAACCCACCAAGCACGGTGAGAACATGCACACTCCATGCAAACAGAGACGGGAATCGAACCCGGGCCCTGGTGGTGCAAGGCGACAGTGGTAACCACTATACAACCAGGCCGCCCCCAGTGAACTATAAAAAATGATATAAAGGTGTACCCGTTTCATCATCCTGTCCGTGATCACTTTCTTCTTCAACTGTCTCTAGCTTGACCCTCGTCACCTCCTCGTCCTCCTCCTTCAGGGCGAACTGCATCTCTACTTTCACCGCATCATGAACTTCAGGCTCAGTTTTTAGACCAAAACCCAAATGTATTGGAACACTTTCCGGCTCTGTCTTTGTACACACTTTGGAGTCTAAGGGTTGAAGCTGTACATTTCTGTTTCCTGTTTGCATGAAGTCAGCCTCAGAGTGCTCTGGTTCTTGCTTTATCTGGTGAAGCTTTGAAGAGGTGCAGTCAGAGGAAACGTCTTCAGCTCCATTACAGGCGTACAGTGGCTGTTTGTCTGCTTCCATGTAATGTAAAGCCCCTTCTATGGGCTCTGTTTTGATGCGCGTGTCCGTGTGGAGGGATGATGAGCTTGCACAAAGGGCGCTGATTTTCACCATGACGTCAGTCTGCACCGACAGCACGCGACATTTCTGTTAAGATTACTTATAAAGAAACGTTTAAATCGCAATGCAAAAGCTAATGCAGCGCCGTTAATAGCTACAGCAACGGTAAAAGTGCATCTATCACTAAATAGCCTCGAGCTTTATGCTTGGGAAATGAATATATATATTATATATTTGCTCCTCCTCCTTTATATTAAATAACTTCTTCCATTATAAATAAACACGTGAGGTGTAAACCTGTTTAAAGCTCACCACCAAAAACATGCTAATTAGCTACAAGCGATTTGTACAAAGAAGCCTGTCACTCAATTAACTATTAGCCATTATACTAGAACACAACTAACGTTAAACGAGAACAGTCAACCAGTCATTAGGTTCAGTGTTTCTAAAACCCAGCGGTTATAGATACTGATAAACCAGCTTGTTTATGCACAATACAAAACCGCAGAAACAACTTAACTTGTCGTGAAGTCGGAATCAAGCAACCTGAGAGAACATGGCCGACACACGACTGCTTTTCAAAATAAAACCGCAGCATGTCAGCGTTAGCTTCAAGCTTTACCGGCTGCACTTAAAGCAGCTTTTTTAAAAGCCTAAAATCCCTGTCAGTGTGGCCATAAAACGGCATAATAACAAAAATTCAACCAAACATGTATATTTAATACATAATACCTCATATTAACCATAACCAAAACAGTACGAATTGTTTAATGGCGTACTGCACTGGTTGAACTCAACACGTCAAACTAATAGTCCTTACACACTGCCTGGCCAAAAATAGAAAAAAAAAAAAAACATTTATTTGACACAGTTTCAGATTTTTCTGATTTATTTATTTATTTGTCAAACTTAATCTATTGAGATCATTAAACAAATTTTTATATTAAGCAAAGTATACCAGAGTAAATGTACAAAATGACCTGCGTAAATACAAAATGATATTCTGAAATTATGATTTCAGCAAGTCCACGTCTAAATGACTGAAACAAACAAACAAACAAAAAAAAAATTAAGGTCTTGGAGTAGACTTGTTCATTGTGTCTAAATTAAAACAACTATGCATAGAATAGTGGGCCAAAATACCTTTACAGTAATGTGAGACTCTTTGCCAGTTATATCAAGTGCTTGATTGAACGCTGTTGTTGCTGACAAGGAAGGAATCACCAGTTTTTAGGTTTAGGAGGGCAATTTACTTTTTCACTTAATAAAAGAAATCATCATTTAAAAACTGCATTCACCAGAATTCTAATACAAATCTGTGGGGGCAGTGTTATGATCTGGGGTTGCTCCTATTGGTCAGGCCCAGGTTTTGCAATGTTATGTTCCCAAAAATAAGGTTAAATGACTACCTGAATATATTGAATGACCAGCTTTTTCATCAATGGATTTTTTGGCATGGGCATATTCCAAGATGGCAATGCCAGGATTCAGGGAGCATGAGACCATTTTCACAGATGGCCAGCATAGAGTCAAGGCCTTACCCCTACTTGGGATGTGCTGGGGAAGACTTTACGCAGTGGTCCAACTCTTCCATTATCAATACAAGATCTTAGAGAGAAATTAATGCAACTCTGGATGGAAATAAATGCTATGACCTAGCATAAGCTTATCAAAACTATGCCATGGCAAATGCATGCCGTAATCGATGCAAAAGGTGGTCCAACAAAATATTATTATTATTACTTATTATTTTTTTTGGCTAAGCATGTATTAACATTTATTACCTGACATAGCTATAGTATGATGAGATGATGAGAAAAATCAGACTTAAGTGTTTTACTTTTTGTTCAGTTGTTGACCCAGAAGAGCTGACCTTAAAAAAATTAAAATAAATAAAAAAAACACAATGCCAAATAGCCAGGGAATTCATATGTTACATCATCTGCAGCCTATATTACCTTCTTTGCAGCTGATATCAAACTTTTATTTTGAAAATAAATTGAACACATTGTATTGTGAAGGCAGTTGTTATGGTGCTGGGTGCATTCCTAGAATTCAGCCAAAGCAGGACATTACTAGAATATACAGTACACTTACCAAGCAATTATCAGGAAAACCTGAACATTTTTTCAACCAGACAATCATGTAGCAACAGTGCAAAGCATACAATATTAATAAGCTTTTGGTAATGGTAATGTTAACATCAACCATCAAAATAGGAGATTCGCAGCATGAAAACTTTGCAAGAATGGTGTGATTCAATCATTTACACATGGACCACAATCCTATGTAAAATGTTATCACAACTTACTGAAATTATCCAAACAAGATATCCCCAAGTTTTGTTTGCTTTTGGGTTCTGAGAACTAAAGTAAAATTACTAAAATGCCTGTCCCAGTTGTTGATTGATTCCAAAATACCACATGAACATGCAGATTCATGCGATGTTTTCATAAAAAAAAATAGAAAAGAAATCAAACACAACATCACAATATTAACCACTATTATTTGAGGTTTAATA
The DNA here is from genome assembly GCF_024256425.1 of Clarias gariepinus. Taxonomy (NCBI): domain Eukaryota; kingdom Metazoa; phylum Chordata; class Actinopteri; order Siluriformes; family Clariidae; genus Clarias; species Clarias gariepinus. Next base: position 9,810,260 of record NC_071125.1, read on the forward strand.
GGGTATATACACAGAAAGCATGAGCATGAATCACATAATATAAAAGCATGTGTGGAGAACTGAACAGAATACATAGCACCCACATATTTAAAGACATCTGTACACATTTTGGACTTTAACTCCTAAATACTTTTTTTTTTTACTTTTATACCAGCATCAAAATTAATCCAGAACAGTTACATCTTGATGTTGGAATTGAAATGTCAACCTAGGCTGTTACTGCTTGAGGTTCTTGTGTCATTTTTTATAAGGTGCAAAACAGTTATAATAGTGAATTCCTTTATCATTCAACATTCATTCATTCATTTATTTACAGTAACTGCATTATCCAAGTCAGGGTTAGTGTGATTCCAGAGTGTGTCCATTACAGGTCAGCTTTCCAAGCAAAAAAAAAAAAAAAAAAAAAATTATTCACACGCTAGAGCAAATTTAGTGCCACTATGTGATAGGGAACCCATGTGGACATGGGTTTTAGCTAAGCTTTGAACCCAGGACTGTAAAAGTGTGAGGAGAGAAAGCTATACTCTGCTCGGTAATGCTGTACTACTTAATAAACCTTTAGAGTCAAAATATCCTCTTCTGACCATCAACTAAAGAAAATACTGACAAACTGTGTCATGGTCTTGTTTTTTCCCATAACAAATTTACTAAACTCTTACTTATATATAAATATACAAATTTTCACACTTTTGATATTTTCACTGCATTGGTAATTCCATTAAGGTAAAAAAATGATAATTTTTTCCACCAAGAAATCCTTTTCCGACAAACTTATTAACCCATTGGAAATAAATACTGTTCAGTCAACAACGGCTGGATTGAAAATGGTTAATCCATTAGTGTACACTCTAACATTGACCAGATAGCAGGTGACTCCTTCATTTGTGGGCCATGACATAACATTATAGCACACCAGTCAACATGAATCTCATTGCAATTAAAAGTCACAATCTGCTAAAGAAGCAAAATGACTACAGTAACAAACCATTTAAATACTGTAAGGGGGAGGGGGACTGCAAAACCACTAAATTGCATTTTTGCCAGAATAAATATGTTTAAAATCCACCCACATGGTTCATCATTTAACTGAGTTACAGCACTGTTTTTGCTCATATAAGTATGGTTAATATACATGGCCTTTTAAAGTACACATTAAAAATATTTTCAGTTGTAATTGCCCTTCTTAGTAGACAGATGATTTCTTTTTTTTATTAAGTTGAAATGATCTTGTAAATGGCAGCTCAGATTGTCATTAGAGCTTTAAAGCATGTTTTGGTTTCTTTAACCAGTCCATCATTTTCAATGGGCAAAAATGTACTGTAAAATTCAATCCAAAGTCTCTGTGAAAGCAAAGGTCACTTTAACTTCAGTGGTGCGTATTAAGGACAAAGGGAGGCTGCAGCAACAAGACATGTAGTGCATTTTCTGAATGTTGCTGCAAGCTCACAGAAAGCTTTCCACAAAGGGCAAAAGACAAATCAGTGAAAGATGCTTAATACTTAATAGTATATATGTACAAGAATAATTACATCTAATCCCACACAATCTGTTCCACTGTTTCAATAAATACATCCCTTATAAAACCCCCACACATTCTTCAAGTAACTTGCCCCTTTCAAAAAACATTTACTTCTCAGGTTTTTGGAAACTGTCCATCATGTTCCATAATTTTCACTTTTACACAGTATTTCTTTAATAATCTTGTACTTAAAACCTTTCTCCTGCTCCTCACATGGCCATCGTAGTAAGATTTTGGTGGCCCAGGATGCCCTTTCGGCCAACACCAACCCCCGGGTGTGTACCTGCTCCACCGTGCCCACAGTACTCCTGCAGGTTCTGTCTCAGTGTGACCAGGGCAGATCCCAGACATGCTCGGTTAGGTGCCAGGATTCCACCAGGCAGCTGGAAAAGGACAGTTGCAACTCCTGCCATGCCATCGTCAGTGGGCTCTAGGGTGATCGGTCCAACCTTAAAGGAGGAGTAGGAGAAGCCCAAAAGTTGTGAGAGGAAGGGGTCAGAGCGACAAAACTGCTGGTAACTGCCATGAGAAGCTGGATGGTGGTGATGGTGGTGTGTTGCTGGATTGGTAGCAGAGCTGGAAACATACTGATGCGTATTCAGGTAGTGCAAGGAAAGGTGCTGTCCACTGTTGCCTCCACCAAGGGCAGGGTGGTGGTGATGGTGTCGAGTCAACCCAGGATCATGCTTGTAGGACGGAGCTCCAGGTCTTCCTCGACTGACCATGCCGCCTATTTTGCCGGTCCTAACATGCGCAAGCGAGACGGCACTTCCTCCTCCAGCTGAGGGCAAATAGATAAGCTGTGGCTCATCAGGCTCCAAGTAGACAGTGAGCTTGGCAAAGGGTCGTGATGCCATCTTTGTCATCTCTTGAATGTGACGCCGCTGTTCACGCCTGAAATCCAGGAACTGTTTGACCTTCCAGAGAAGCACACACACAGACAGGAAGAGGAAAAAGCAGGAAAAGAAGACGGAGAAGAAAACAAACAGGTCTATGTGTGCCTGATCTTGGCGCAGGAACAGCAGGCCTTGCGACTCTCCACCATGGCTGTCTGTACCAACACCACGCAGCGCGATGAAGAAGCGGCTGGATTTGAGCGAGTGCACTTCATGTGGGAAGGTGATTACGACGCGATCACGCACACCACGCACGATCAGCACCGTCTGTGGCTTCCATACTGTGATGTACGTGATTAGGCCCCCTGCTCGCTCTTCACGCACTTCCCGGTCAGCGCTGTGTGGTTTAGTGTGCAGACCAAGAATGGCAGAGGAGGATGAATTCGCATTCACTTTTAACGGCGACAGCGCTAATGGGACCTCTTTATCTCGAGTCATGGGAACCGAGGCGACATCGTCTGCGATTTTAATGGTGTGTATACCCGAATGGCGGTCAACATTCACGATGAAAGTGTCATGGGAATTAGACACGTACACCTCCACCTCACCGAAAGTAACATCGATAGTGACTCGGATGTCCACGTTAGTGAACTTGGGCTGAGCTGCAAAAAACACTGTGCGTCCCATAGGCAGGTTGCGGATGTTAGGTTCATGGAAGCAGTTGACCTGTGATGTCGGGTCAAAGCAGCACTCGTTGTCCACATTGAACTGCCGGTAGCACTGACGGCCATTAATTGGTGTGCCATTGAAGGCGTCTTTGCACTTGGCACACTGGGAAAACAAAAGCATTGCTGAAAAAAATGCTTTAAATTCTTCCAAATCGTCTATATTTTAAGTGCTACTAAGTGAATCTAGGAAATTACTCCAAACCATGTGAGAGTCCTGCTTTAGGTTTTGATTTAAACTAAATGGTAACTAATGTTATTAACATTTTAAATAGTGTAAAACAAACTAATAATACCTGTTGTCTGTAACACTCTTTGCGATCAGTCTGTGAGCTGCTGAGACATGATGATGTTTCCGTGTTGTTTTGGCAGGGGCAGCCTGTTCCATCATGCTCATTACAAGTGTCTGCATGGCCATTACACTGACACCTAAAGACACAAAAGAACAAAAGAATTTGCACTGCAGCAAAACAGTTTCCAAAGCCTTAAATTTGATTTCGATGGGCTTTTTGTGGCATAAATTTAAGTAAAAATTTAAATAGTAAAAAACTACAATTTCCTATTTGCTTCACACATATACCATATGCACAAAGATGGTGAAAATATATATATATTTTTTTTATAAAATAAGTCAATAAAATGAGAATGTGCAGCTGGGGTGTTGATTAATGCATGCTTTGTTCATGGACTAAAGGGAGGAATATGACTATAAAATAATACATATAATAATTCAACTAAATTTTCATCCTGGCAATCTGCTACATGCTTTAATTCACCACCCGAGTATAAATGTGAACAAGTCTTAACCACATCAATACAGTCATGTTCAAAAGTTAGCACCCGCTCTTTTGATTCTCTGTTTCTTTGTGAAAAAAATATAATAATAATAATAATAATAATAATGATCTGATCATAGCAGGCCACGGTTTTAGCCAATCAAAAGGACTTTAGGGGCGCCAGCGGCAGTGGTTAGGTGTATCCCGGGAGCCAGAGCACCGGACATAGCAGGTAATCTTAGGGCTCTAGGACAGCACAGGTTCTCTAAGATAGTGGTACATGCCGGAGCTAATAATGCTAACCTCCGACTGACACAGGCGTATAAGAGTAACTTTTCAGAGGTGTTTAAATTAGCGAAGGCAATGTCCGATGACGTAATATGCTCTGGACCCATCCCATTGAGACGTCACGACATAGCTTACAGCAGGTTATGGTCGCTGAACCGCTGAATGTCCAGGTGATGCTCCCAAAACAATGTGGGCTTTATAGATAATTGGAAGACCTTTGAGGGCAAAACTGGCCTGTTAGGGCGGGACTGTGTCCATCCCACTCGGGAAGGTGCTGCTCTCATTTCCTGTAATATAGCTCATAGTCTCAGAAGAGGCCTAGTTAACCGGTAACAATCTTGAGCCCTGGCCAGGGAGTAGACAGACAGGCTAAACCAACCGTCTGCTAGCTGCATAGAGTCGTCATTTAGGGTTCACTGTATTGAGACTGTGTCTGTTCCCCGAGCTAAACAAAAATGTATTAAGACCCAGAAAGTCTGTTTTAGTAACTTAACCACAAACTCGGATCATACTGAATGCGCAGCCGGCACCTCTGATCTGAAGCTAGGACTGTTTAATATTAGATGTCTCTGAAATTATCACGGATCAGGAATTTGATATACTCTGTTAAACAGAAACATGGATTAAACAGGACGAGTATGTAGCTCTAAATAAAGCTAGTCCTCCTGAATACAGCTACATACACCAGCCTCGGTTAACTGGTAGAGGAGGAGGCGTCGCAGTTATTCACAATGATAATTTGACTATTATACAAAAACATGGACAAAAATTTAATGCATTTAAAGTTCTCTATAGTAACATAACAAGTGTAGCTACAAATATGAAGTCAGCTCAGTCGATTCCACTAACTGTCATTTACAGACCTCCAGGGCCATACTCTGATTTTCTTAGTGAATTTGCAGATTTCCTCTCAAACCTAGTCGATTCTGTAGACAAGGCGTTAATTGCTGGAGATTTTAATAATCATTTTAAGAATCCGGAAGACGCTGTGCGTAAAGCATTTACAGTTGTGTTCAAAATTATTTAACCCCCACTGAAATGGGGTTAAGTGTTTTGGCCAGTTTGACATTGATTTTGATCATTTCAGTCATCTTGTTTACAATTAAATCAAAGAGGCACTTGTAAGTCAGACAAATATAACATTTATAATGAAATACCCACAAATGTCTTTTCTGTGCTCACATCATTATCAGTTTTATTCCATCCCCAAGTGCCACAGTTATAACAGCTTTTAAACGTAAAGCATAGCCTGACACAAGTGTCTTGCAGCGATCTACGGGTTTCTTAGCCCATTCTTCATGGGCAAAAGCCTCCAGTTCAGTCACATTCTTAAGCTTGCGCGCTGCAACTGCTTTCTTTAAGTCCCACCAGAGGTTCTCAATCGAATTTAAGTCTGGTAACTGCGATGGCCAATGGTCTGCTTGGGATCATTATCCTGTTGAAAGGTCCAACGTCTCCCAAGCCTCAGGTTTGTGACGGACTGCATCACATTTTCTTCCAATATCACCTGGTACTGAAGAGAATTCATGGTACCTTGCACACGCTAAAGCTTCCCTGTACCTGCAGAAGCAAAACAGCCCCAAAGCATGATTGACCCCCCCACCATGCTTCACAGTGGGCAAGGTGTTCTTTTCTTCATAGGCCTTGTTTTTCCTCCTCCAAACATAGCGTTGATCCATGGGCCCAATTTTGTTTCATTAGTCCACAGAACACTATCCCAAAACTTTTGTGGTTTGTCCACATGACTTTTGGCATACTGCAGTCGACTCTTCTTATTCTTTGGAGACAGCAAGGGGGTGCGCCTGGGAGTTCTGGCATGGAGGCCTTCATTAAGCAGTGTGCGCCTTATTGTCTGAAATGAAACTTCAGTACCTGCATCTGACAAATCTTTTCACACGGGGACTTTTCTCCACTTTGCACTTTAGGTAGCGCACAGCAGTCGAAGTAAGCATCTTCTTTCTGCCACGACCAGGTAGCGTTTCAACAGTGCCCTTGGCCTTGAATTTGCGAATGATGCTTGCTATGGTGTCTCTTGTAATGTTTAACATCTTTGCAATCTTCTTATAGCCATTGCCCTTCCTGTGAAGAGAAATCACCTCTTCTCTTGTGTTCCTGGACCATTCTCTTGACTTCACCATGTTTGTAAACACACCAGTAAAGTCTAGAAGGAGCTGAGTATCACAGTCATTTTAAATCTGCCTAATTGGTGCTTATTATGCTTGATTGCTGCTCGTTGACATCCACAGGTGTTTTCAATACCTGATCGAAAACACTTGAATGAACCTCTGTTCTTAAAAGTGGTAGTCTTTAAGAAAAATTATTTTCTTTAAAATAAAAATTATTATAGATAAAAAACTCGCTCCCTGGTATAACAATCATACACGCTCTTTAAAACAGACCGCTCGGAAATTAGAACATAAATGGCATCAAACTAAATTGTTAGTATTTCAAATAGCATGGAAGGAGAGCACCCTGAACTATAGAAAAGCTCTTAATGTAGCTAGATCAACGCATCTCTCCACTCTTATAGAAAATAACAGAAATAATCCTACATTTTTATTTAATACCGTAACCAAATTAACCAGAAATAAGACCACTGCAGAAATCTCCACAACAGCATTGTCTAATAGTGAGGACTTCATGAACTTTTTTAATAATAAAATTGTAAATATTAGGCATAAAATTGAGGCTTTAAAACCAAACAGTGTAAGTTATGCAGATGTTAAACTAGCCATGTCAGATCGGAACCTAGAATACTTTACTCCCCTTGAAGAGAATGAACTAATTTCACTCATCTCTTCTGCAAATTTATCAACCTGTATATTAGATCCTGTACCGACACATTTTCTTAAACAGATAGTACCAGAAATAACAGAACCCCTGTTGAGAATAATTAATTCTTTACTCAGCATTGGGTATGTTCCAAAATCTTTTAAATTATTAGTTATTAAACTGATTATTCAGAAACCCAACCTTGACCCCTGTTAGCTGTCCAATTACAGGCCAATATCAAACCTACTCTTTATCTCTAAGATTCTGGAAAAGATAGTAGTGGAGCAGCTATGCTCATATCTACATAGAAATGGCATAAATGAACTGTATCAGTCAGGATTTAGACCTCATCACAGCACAGAGACAGCACTCGTTAAAAGTAGTAAATGACCGCCTATTGGCCTCTGATCAAGGTTGTGTAACCATGCTTGTATTACTCGACCTCAGTGCAGCTTTTGACACCACTGATCATAGTATTCTTCTTCACAGATACGAGAATGTAGTAGGAATTAAGGGTACAGCCCTCTCCTGCCTCAGATCCTATTTGACCGATCAGTATGTAGACTTAAATGGTGATTATTCTGCATGTTCTCTAGTGGAGTTTGGTGTTCCACAGGGCCCACAGTTTTAGGCCCACTGCTTTTTTCCCTTTACATGCTTTCTCTGGGCAACATAATCCTTAAGCATGGTATTAGTTTTCACTGTTATGCTGAGAACACAGTTATATATCTCAGCAAAACCTGATAAGATAAACCAGCTCACTAAAGTTGAGCAATGTGTATAGGACATAGGAAATTGGATGCTAATTAACTTCCTTCTGCTTAATCTAGATAAGACAGAAGTTCTAGTAATAGGACCGCATACAGCAAGAAGTAAGATTCTAGATCACTCTGTAACTTTAGATGGCCTTTCTGTTCCATCAAGTGCAACAGTAAAAGATCTCGGTGTGATTATACTGTAGATTCCAGCCTTCCATTTGAAGCTTATGTAGATAATATTACCAGGATACCATTCTCTTACCTAAGAAATATTGCCAAGATAATATATTGTCGCTAAACGATGCAGAAAACCTAGTTCATGCTTTTATCACCTCTAGGTTGGACTATTGTAATGCCCTACTGTCTAATTGTTCAACTAGGTGCATAAACAAGCTTCAGCTAGTCCAGAATGCAGCAGCGAGAGTCCTCACTAACTTCATCTTAACTTCACTTCATTGGCTCCCTGTGAAATTTCACATTGATTTTAAAATACTACTTTTGACATATAAAGCATTAAATGGTCTCGCACCGCAGTATCTGAGTAAACTGTTAGTGTCTTACGATCCTCCACGCCTATTGCGATCAAAGGATGCAGGCTGCTTATCAGTACCGCGTATTATGAAAAATACAGCTGGGGGCAGAGCTTTTTCTTACAAAGCCCCAAAATTTTGGAATAGTCTTCCAAATAATGTTTGGGACTCAGACACAATCTCAGTGTTTAAGTCCAGGCTAAAAACCTATTTATTTAATCAAGCATTTTTATAAAAAGATTTGACTTTGGTAAAGGAGCAGATCTGGGGGACTCATGGTCATAGAGTATTATGGTGAACTGGTATGTTTAGATGCTGTCCTCCCCACTCTCATTGATCACTCAGGTTTGTTGATGTTGAGGTGATTGGTTGCTTTACATCTTAGGGAGCCCTCATGTTTGTGTTTCCTTCTGGCTCCCCCCTTTAGTTATGCTGTCATAGTTAGTCCTGCCGGAGTCTCTGCTTGCACTCTACAGTAAATATACATTTACATTATACATTATGTGACTGTGACCAGACCTAACTGTTAACTGTTCTCTCCTGCTCTTTCTCTTCCCTCTCTCCCCCTCTCTTTCCTCCCCTCTCTTTGTCGAGCTACACATGTTGTTCCTGAGCTGCCAGTGATCCAGACTCCCTCTCCCCTTCGGACCTGTCTGACCCATCCTGGTGCCCCGCTTCTGGTTGGAGATCTCATTACATGGATGCCCCGTGTGTCTCTTTGGGATGCGTCTCGTGTCTGGGGATGGTTCTCTCTACCTAAAAGACGGTTCTGGCCTCGACTGGTGTTGGCAGTTGATTCTCTGAGGACTTGACCATTCGATAGTTCAGGACTGGAACTTCATACAAGTCTACCTGAGTTTTCAATAACTAACTGGACTCCATATTAAAATCAATTAACATCAACTGTTATGCTGAACTGCCTGCCAACTAACACACAGTATAAATGCAGATCAATTCCTGCTCTCTGTTTCACCCAAATGAGAATGGGTTTCCTGTTGAGTCTGGTTCCTCTCAAGGTTTCTTCCTATTGCCATCTCAGGGAGTTTTTCCTTGCCACTGTCGCCCTCAGCTTGCTCACCAGGGACTATCTGACCATTTTGATTTATACACATTCAAATTCCATACAAACCTTAAATAATTCTTTTGATTGTGTAAAGCTGCTTTTGACAATGTCAATTGTTAAAAGCGCTATACAAATAAAATTTTATTTAATTTAATTGAATTTTTTACATATTTAAACGTAATCAAGGCAAAATCAAAAACACATGAATAAGCATATAAAAACAGAGATTTTGGAAAGAAATATATTTTTTATATATAAATAAAGGCAGTAAGATTATTCACAAGTGGAAAGCATTCACGACAGTCAAAACAGGAAACAAAAAAAAAAACAAGAGCTACATCTGAGCCCATACTGAGCATGTTAAATGTTAAAATCTCTGATAGTACAAATAAAAAAAAGACTGAACAGGTACTGTTCGTTTGGAAGGATTGCCAGAAGAAAGGCACTTCTGTCTAAAACAGAATCTCAGCTGCATCTGAACAAACCATAAGGTTTCTGGAACAATGTCCCTTGGACAAACGAAACAACCTTCAGAGAAAACCAAAACAGCATTTCAGCAGAAACACCTTATAACTATTATCATAATAATAGTAGAGAGATTAAGATTTGGGGTTTTTTTTTTCAGCCACACACCTTGTTCAATTTATTTTTTTTTTTTTTTTTTAAACGAGACTAAAATTCATTCACAACAATGTGAAAGACTGATAAAGTCATACAACAAACGATTACTTAGTTTTGTTCACCTTTTCTTATTTTGGCTTTGTTTCTGTAAACTAAATAATGGCATGGTGAAAAAAGATGTTTGTTTGAGGTTGTATTCACCTAATAACCCAATCTGCTACAATCAGATAATAAAACAGAGAATTAGAATGGAGGTATAAATTTTTAAACAAGACTGTAGCTAATCAATATATTGAGTCCACCTGAATATGAAAGTGTTTAATGAAAAATAAATGACCAGAATTTGCTCCAATGATCATTTGAAGTTCCTTTTTCATTTTGCGAGTAGCACACTAGCCCACTGCAACTGATTTAGATTTTATTTTCCAAACAATATTTACTTGTTAATGTTTCAATTGTAACTATGCTCAAAAAATACTGACATGAAATGAAAAAATTTAATTTTGGGATGCAGTGTTTAATAAAAAAAATCCGCCACATATTTTATTGCCACAAAATACCTCTGTGCTTCTCATGTCCCAGTATTCATGCAAACTGTTACCCACACTAACTTGTCATTTGCGTGTTTTAGCATTTGTCACTTACTTTTCGCACTTGCCCTGCAGGAGAAAGTATCCGCTGAGGCAGCTCTCACACTTATCCCCAACGCTGTTGTTTTGACAGTTCACACACACGGCATTATCCTCAGTAGGGCCCTCCGTAACCCAGTGAATGATCTGCAAAAGATATTTATAACAATTACGTTACCTTTGAAAAAGAGAGATAGGATTAAAAAATGGAAAAAGCCCACAGCAGACCTACAGTCTCAGGATCTAGTGGACGGTCTTTTGGGAAATCAAGTGCCAACTTGAGTTCATCTTTGGACAAACACACATCGCTATTTCCTCGACAAAATTCCCGACAGGGACGACACATTCCCCCACCTACTGCAGAGCCTACATACAACGGCTTACACTTCTCACAGTGCTGACCCTGAGGGAAAATGATAAAGTATTGATCAAATTATTGACTTACACTTGGAAAAAAAAAACATCAATGTTTAACAAAGGCTCTATCAAAGAAACCAATTTCTAACCAACTAAGAAACTGGCAACAGTTAAAAACAGACTTGTGATACCTTAGTGTGGTTATGACACTCCAGACACGTATCTAGTTGAGTGACACCCTTACAGTTGCTGTGCTTGTTACAGCGGCACTGAGATGAGCAGTTCTCGCCGACAAATCCAAAGTGACACTGGCATTCTCCCGGGGACACGCACGTGCCATTAACGCAGCCCTGCAAACATACCGGCTCACACTGCCCAGATGCACTAAAAAAAGAAAGTGAGAGCAAAAGAGAGAACTTATTTATAACGATTCATACACACATGAATAAACATGCTTTGGTTCTTTTGACAATTGTCTCAGCCCTGCTACTTTTTAAACATCATAAAACGACAAGTACAGACAAATCAAATTGCATGTGTGTGATCATACACTGCCCACCTAAAAAAAATATATAATAATAATAAAAATAAAAAAAATTACTCAATCTAATATTTCTTTAGACAACCTTCACCATCGCAACATTTGAAAAGCTTATGCATCTTAACATTTATTTCCATCCAGAGTCACATTAATTAAGATCTTGCACTGAGAATGAAAGAGTAGGACTGCTGCGTAAAGTCATCTCTCATTATTAAACACAGCCATGGGTTAATTTTTTTTTGTTTTACAGTTTGATTTTACTAACATCTGATCATGATCATTCAAAATGTTTTTCTGATCTCTTTTCTTCCTCAAAAATGATAGTTCACCACTATCCTTCCAGGTTTTAATTATGCATTGGACAGATGCATACCAAACCCAACTTTGGTAGCTTCAGTTTCTCCTTAGTTGTTTTCTTTGCTTGATGCAAGCCAGTTATTCGACCTTTCTGAAGCAGAGTAATAGCTTTGCCATGACCAAAGGATATGCCCTCTGATATTGCTGTTTAAGAAATTAAAAGCTCCTCACTTTATCATTTAGGTTTAAATAACTTTTATAACTTTTTAACTTTTAACTAAACCATATTAATTACTTCACTATTCAATGGATAATTATAAGCTCCTTACTACTTGCTTAGTTAAATTCAGGTGGTGACTTTTTTGGAGAGGCAGTGTATGTCTCATATACTTCTGCACTGTTCACTAATAAGCATAGCTTTGAGTAGTTCTGCACAATTAATTTTTTAAAATCTAAATCGTGATCTGGACCTGTGCAATTATCTAATCGCAAAAGACTGCAATTTATTACAAGTGTATGCATAGTTAGGAATTTATGTAGTTTGTCAATAATTAAAGTAGTCGAGGTGCTCAACCAATAGTGGCAAACATTCTGTTAATGTGATCATTTGTGCCATTATTTGCTGTTAGCCTGACTAAATATGCTTCAATACTAAATGGCACATTAAAATTTTGCATATCGTAGTTTAAATTGCAATCTCAATATGCGTCAAAATAATCACAATGCGATTTCTTTTATAAAATCATGAAACCATAGTTTTAAGATGAAGAATCACTGTTCAATCAAAAATGTATTCTGTGTTATACTTAAAAGAAAAAGTATAATGTACAGTGGAACCTTGGATGACGAGCATAATTCATTCTGAAAGCAGGGTTAAATTTCAAAACATTTGTAAACCAAAGTGAATTTTCCAATAAGAAATAATGGAAACTCAAATTGTTTGTTCCACAGCCCCAAACAATAAATACATAAAAATAATTAATACAAAATAAACAAAATAACAAGTAAAAAGAAAAAAATTAACCTGCACTTTACCTTTGAAAAAGTAAAAATAAATCCAGACAGATAAGTGTTTCTGTTTATGCGCACAGGCGCTGAGTGTGTGTGTGTGTGTGTGTGTGTGTGTGTGTATAAAGCTAAAGCAAAAGGAGAGGAGGAATCAGCCCCTCCCCTCTCCCTCTTCTCATCCTACAGAGTAAACATTCCCCCTCTCTTATTTGAGTTTTACACACACACACACACACACACACACACACATTAACCGAAAGACTGTTTTATAAAAAAAAAATAGCAAGGAACATCGCTAATAACACTTGCGTGAACGTAATCACTGCTGTAAAGTAAAAATAAAACAAATTAACCTGCACTTTACCTTTGAAAAGAATCGCAACATCGAAGTGTTTCTGTGTAGAGCAGAGTGTGTGTGTGTGTGTGTGTGTGTGTGTGTGTGTGTGTGTGTGAGTGTAAAGAGGCCCGGTGTCCAATGACGTGTGCACACATAACGGCAGGCTGATAGAGAGAGGAAAAAAAATGGATCTTTAACCTCTGAAATGAGCGCACACATGTGTTATAATAAAAAGCGCACACATGTGTTATAATAAACAGTTAATGTGCGCTGTACACACACGCATACAAACACAAAGTAAAAGATGCTTTACGTGCACACACGTGGTCATAGTGTTATGGTTAACAGTACCCGCATGCACGGATGTTGATTATACCAGTAAGAGACGAGCACTAAGACCCAGCAGGGAAGACGATTACCCACAATTCCGCAGCACAAGGGAGAGAAAAACCTTTGGCTCAGGTGTTATCACGTGACCCTAGTCACCAAAACAAGAAGCGCATGCGTGATGCATGATACTCAGTACTCGTAACCCAAGACTTGTTCGTTTTTCAAGTCAAAATTAATTAAAAATCTTGCAAACCGCGTTACTCGCAACACGAGATTCCACTGTACAGTATATTACCAAAACACACAAATACATAAATTCAGTAACCTAAGCCTTTGAGTTTACCTGCTGAGTATGTAGCCCTTTCTGCAGGTGCAGTGGTAGCCATCAGGTAGGTCATGGCAGTCCTGGGTAACATTGCAACGATGATGCCCGTTGGCACATTCATCCTCTTCAGGACAGTGTAGGAATGACCAGCTGCTGTTCCATGAGGGACAGAGAGATTCACTGACACCTACAAGAGGGGTTTAAAAGGAGCCTTGATGGTGAAAAAATTAGGTAGGGGAATACTGTGTAGTTTCTTCTATTTCTTTCTCTACTTAAGGTGACTTCCTTTCCAGGCACATCATTCATATAAAAAAAGATTTATATAAATAAAAGTTTTATAATAAAATAAAAAATTTAAATGTTTAGAAAATGTGTATACAAAATTGTAATCCTTATTTTATTTAGCACTTTAAGACATGCAGTAAGATGTCAGAAAGAAAGAACTTTAGTGCCAGTATAAATAAAACAACATGAGTATTGTAGAGAATGATACATACCATCCAACCCTCCTTGCAGGCAGTGTCCTGCACCATTATCGCCACGGGTGGCACACCACCCACACTGTGGCCGGGCAATGCACTGGGAGCACTGGGTAAGCTGGGAGCACTGAGGAGAGCAGGAGTCTCCACCTGAGAGCAGGCGACCACACTGACCAGCTTCACAGCGCAATGGAACAAATGAAGGGCTCATACACTAAAACAGAAAAGGGAAGGAAGAAAAATGATTGTAATAAAAAAAAAAATTAAGCTAATCCTCTAATCCATGCACCTACATCCCCAAAACCGAAAATAATTTTAAAAAGCTGATTAAAGACATATTTATTTCTGCTTTGATCCATTATTTTAGTGTGTCATAAGCTTAAGTACAGCAACTTAATTGGCTCTTTCTAAAAAGAAATTCGGCTGAAACTGCCAGAAGAGAAAAACAAACAAACAAACAAAAAAGAAAAAATATGGATCTCCACAGGTCTGCTTCCTCATGGAGTGCAATTTCCAAACAACTGAAGTTTCCACAACCATCAGGGGAACATTTATTGGGACCACAAATACAATGCATTGTTCAGGAACTGAGCAAAAAATAACTCCCAGTGATTGATGAATTTTGTTTCGAAAGCTTTATTAGACTCCTAATAAAACAACAAAGGAACTGATGGTTGAGAAATGAAGTATGGGGTGGTAGCATCATTCTCTGGGTGTTTTTGCTGAAAAAAGATACTATGAAAATACAGTGGGGCAAAAAAGTATTTAGTCAGCCAACAATTGTGCAAGTTCCCCCACTTAAAAACATGAGAGAGAGGTCTGTATTTTTTATCATAGGTATACCTTAAGAAAATAAGAAAAAAATTGTAGGATTTTTAAAGAATTTATTTGCAAATTATGGTAGAAAGTAAGTATTTGGTCAATAACAATATTTCATCTCAATACTTTGTTATACAGTGAAACCTCGGATTACGCGTTTTGCGAGTGTTCCGCAAGATGAGCAAATATTTTAAATAAATTTTGACTTGAAAAACGAGCAAGTCTTAGTTTACGAGCACCGAATATCATGTATCACGCATGCGCTTCTTGTTTTGACGCAGAGCCTTACGTGATCACAACTGAGCCAACGTTTTTTTTTCTCTCTTGCGCTCCGGAATTGTGGTTAAATCGCCTCTCCTGCTGGGTCTTAGTGCACGTCTGTCACTCGTATAATCAACATCTGTAAACGTGTGTACTGTTTACTCTAACACTGTGACCAGGTGAGTGTGTAAACATTTTATTTTGTGTTTGTAAACGCATGTGTACTGTTTTTTATAACACACGTGTGCGTGCATGTAAAGCAAAAGAATGTCTCATTACATGTTAAAAATAAATTCAAATTTCATTAGCGATGTTCCTTGCTAATTTTTCAGACAAAACAGTCTCCCGTTAATGTGAATTTATGCGAAATTTAAATAAGAAAGGTTCACTCTGTAATAAAAGTTTATTAGAAGGTAAAAATCCATTTTCTCCCTCGGCTTCTCTTTTGTGTGTGTGCGCGTAATTCGACACCGTGCCAGTTCACACACTCTCTCTCGGGACAGGAGGGCTTCTCACTCACACACACCGCCTGCGCGCATAAACAGAAACACTTATCTGTCGGGATTTATTGGGCTGTGGAACGAATAATTTGAGTTTACATTATTTCTTATGGGAAAATGAAATTTGGTTTATGAGTGTTTTGAAATATGAGCCCGCTTCCGGAACGAATTTGCTGGTAATCTGAGGTTCCACTGTATACCCTTTGTTGGCAATGACAGAGGTCAAATGTTTTCTGTAAGTCTTCACAAGGTTTTCACACACTGGTTGCTGGTATTTTGGCCCATTCTTCCATGGAGATCTCCTCTGGAGCAGTGATATTTTGGGGCAACACGAACTTTCAACTCCCTCCAAAGATTTTCTATAGGGTTGAGATCTGGAGCTTAAAATGCTTCTTATGAAGCCACTCCTTCGTTGCCCGGGCAGTGTGTTTGGGATTATTGTCATGCTGAAAGACCCAGCCACATTTCATCTTCAATGCCCTTGCTGATGGTTGAGTTTTTACCAAAAAGTTCTATTTGGGTTTCATCTGACCATATGACATTCTCCCAATCCTCTTCTGGATCATCCAAATGCTCTCTAGCAAACTTCAGACAGGCCTGGACATGTACTGGCTTAAGCAGGGGGACATGTCTGGCATTGGAGGATTTGAGTCCCTGGTGGCACAGTGTGTTACTGATGCTAGCCTTTGTTACTTTGGTCCCAGCCCTCTGCAGGTCATTCACTAGGTCCCCCGTGTGGCTCTGGGAGTTTTGCTCACAATTCTTGTGATCTTTTTGACCCCACGGGGTGAGATCTTGCGTGGAGTCCCAGATCGAGGGAGATTATCAGAGTTCTTATATGTCTTCTATTTTCTAATAATTGCTCCCACAGTTGATTTTTTCACACCAAGCTGCTAACCTATCGCAGATTCAGTCTTCTGAGCCTGGTGCAAGTCTACAATTTTGTTTTCTGGTGTCCTTAGACAGCTCTTTGGTCTTGGCCATAGTAAAATTTGCAGTCTGACTGTTTGAGGTTGTGGACAGGGGTCTTTTATCCTGATAACGAGTTCAAACAGATGCCATTAATACAGATAACAAGTGGAGGACAGATGAGCCTCTTAAAGAAGAAGTTACAGGTCTGTGAGAGCTAGAAATTTTGCTTGTTTGTAGGTGCCAAATACTTTTTTACAGAGGAATTTACCAATTAATTCATTAAAAATTCTACAATTAGATTTTCTGTTGTTGTTTTTTTTTTTTCATTTTTTGTCTCTCATATTTGAGGTATTCCCATGATGAAAATTACAGGCCTCTCTCATCTTTTTAAGTAGGAGAACTTGCACAGTTAGTGGCTGACTAAATACTTTTTTGCCCCACTGTAGGTGACATCATGAGGAAGGATTTTATCCAGTAATATTAAATCTTCACCTTAAGACATCAGACAGAAAGTAAAAAAATTGGGTGCTACTGGGTCTCCAGGCAAGACAATGATCCTAGGCATCCAAACCCAAGTGACAGAATTTGTATTAAAAAAAAGAATAATAAAAAATTGACAAAGGCGACAAAGTGTCCGATGTTTTGGAGTGTTCATAGTCCTGACCAGAGTCCCATAGAAAATTGTCAACTGACCTAAAAAGTGTCACTGAGCATGAAGGACCACAAACTTGACTGAGTTACACCACTTCTATCATGTGTAATGAGCAAATTTTTCATGAGAATCATATCAAAGGTTACTCCATGCTTTTTAAATTAAGTGGAAAGCAATTAAATGTCAATGCCTACATACCCCTACAAAAAGTGACGAACGTGCTCATTTCACATTCTACCTGACTTATCCACCAGACATTTATTCATTTTGGTCTGACAAGCGCTGAAGAAGCAGAAAACTTAAAATTTTATGGTGTTGTAAATAATACAGCTAAACCAAACATGTTGGGACACTTTGGTGCATTAGTGAAGGATCATAGTGAATTGACTCTGTTCAAAAATATCAAATGACTGCCAAAGCACCATCAGAACTTTTGATAAAACAAAATAATTTCTATATAGTGACCTCTTGACACTCAGACCCGAGTGCAGCCACCTGGGAAATCAACTCATGTAGTAAATGCGAGTAGCTTCTCACCTGCTGCAGTGCCATGCTCCAAACACAGTGCTGCCAACCCCCATCTGAACCGTTGGAGCTGAGACACTGGCTGCAAGTCTGGATTTGGTGGCAGGGCTCAGGGCAGGGCATAGGTGGGGACGATTCCACTTGCATGGGTGATACATTAAGTAGCGCATAGCTAAAACACGTCCAGTCATATGTTGGGTGAACACTCAGAATGCGCCTGGTCTCCCCTGGGAAGAAGGACAAAAATAAATTAATTAATTAATAAAAAATAACAAAAACTATCAATTATTGTGATACATAAAATCAAGAAAAAAAATTACAAATCATATTACTTTTAAAATTATGTTACAATATAATAATTAAAATTTTGTAGTACAAAGATAAGGAAAAAATGAGACACAGTAATGCATTGCATGCACACTATACACAGTAATGCATCTTAGTGATATGTCAAAAAAAAAAAAAACTGTAACAGTAGTATGAATATCTTTTATTACATTGAACCATTAACGGATATTGAACCATAAATACAAACTATGGGATGAAAGCAAAACAGGACAAGAAAGATAAATAAATCAGCAATGAAGAGCATAATATATACACTTCATTACCAAAAGCATTCTCACATTGCCTTCATATGAATATGAACTTAATTAACATCCAACTCTTAATACATACGATTTAATATGATGTTGGCACACCCTTTGTAGCTATAACAGCTTTAACTCTTTCCACAAGGTTTAGGAGTCTTTATGGGAATTTTTTATTATTCTCCCAGAAGCGCATTGTCATATTACTTTTGGCAATATAGTGTAATAGCTATTTGGCTGCTGTAATGTGATTTTAGGTTTTAAATTTTGGCTATTGTTTACATTTATGTTTTGTGAAGCATAATGCAACAAACAAACAGAACACAAAATCTAAATAAATTGCATCTAAATGTGGAACAGTATATTTGACACCCCTGTGTTTGGCAACTTAATACAATTAGTGTATTTATACGCACCTGTCCGTTTAAACTGACGGGTCCACATACACTTTCCTGAAGCTGTGCACTTAGGGCAGTCAGATGCCTCACAGCTGGTTTCCGTGCAGTTGCTGGAGAGAAAAATCTCCCTTTGGTTTATTCTGCAGTCATGTTCTGACGTGCAACTTACAGAGCTGCTAATACATGCTCCCTCAGGACAGTTTGTGCACCACTTACACTGAAGAGTGTTCTAGGGATACAAAAGATTGAAAGTGATAATGTAAGGAAAAAATTTTAACATTTATGTAGGCCTGCGTAGTGCCATCTAAAAGTAATAAACAGGCAAGGGCAATTCTTCTGTTTTCACTATGCACTGGCGCAAAGAAAACATGCAACCAAATATTAAGTGTAAATAACTTTAATTTATCAGGACAATCTGTATCAGTATTTTTGCTAACCAAAATAGGTAGTCCACAATAAACAGCTGCACGTGAATAATATTAAATAAAAGACAATTTTCTGATCTGTTGTCTCATGTTCATCTTTTGTTCTTAAACTCAAATTTCCTTAGTTTCTAGCATAAATAAAAATATTTGTCCTTGCCTGTCCAATACTTTTAGAGAGGACTATATTTTGCGATGTAGAAAACTACCGAACTGCTGCGAGCCACACATCACTTACCTGTCCAGGGCTGGAAAATGTTTTGGGGTGTCGGGCCAGACATTCACTGCATGTTTTCAGCCTTCGACACTGATCAGGGACACGGGGAGTAGGAAAGCATGGGGAGTGACCAACATCACAGCCGATTCTGAAAAAAAGTTACATAATAAAATGAAGCTGAAGAAAAAGTAACTATTATTAAATTTTACAACACTAAAATATTAATTAAAACTTTTGACTCCTAGTGAGCCTTTTAATAT
Organism: Clarias gariepinus; assembly: GCF_024256425.1. NCBI lineage: Eukaryota > Metazoa > Chordata > Actinopteri > Siluriformes > Clariidae > Clarias > Clarias gariepinus. Next base: position 9,830,007 of record NC_071125.1, read on the forward strand.
TCATTCAAAATTTTCAACTACTCTGATCCTCAAGCTGTACCTCTCTCCTGTGTCTGAGGAAATACAGACATGCCTGCACCATACACAGCTGCCTGTGCTGTTGTTACAAGCCTCAAGTGTTGGCAGAAGAACACAGGGGTCAGATGGCACAGTGAGAGAGATCAAACGCCCCAGCATGACCCCATTAAAACCACCCGATAAGAACAGATGATTTCCCCAACTCGTCATCGCCAAGGATATGGAATGATTAACAGGTTCGCCGACTGACGATACTGCAGGAAGAACAAAAAATAAATAATTATCAGATTGATCAGTATGACAAGAATCATTTACATCCATCTGCAGCTAGGGTAGGGTACATCTGATGGCAAAAATATATTGAAGCCATTTACCATGTTTTACCAAGTGTTTAACCAAGTTTTAAGTGCACTTCAAAAGGGGGGCAGCCTTAGCATGTGACTGTGGGTTTCCTAAAGACACATTTGTGAGGTATCCTAAGGAAGTTATTCTACTGGATTCAGATCTTTTGACGTTCAAGGCAACTGAGAAACACTGTTGGTGAATGGTCACTGTCATGCTCATAAAACCAATTTAAAACAACTTTTACATTGTAACACGGTGTGTTAACAAGACTGACATGGAATGAAAAGATGCACATGGTCAGCAGCAAGGAAGGTTGGACTCATAAGTTGGTGCAGAATTCTAACCCTACTTATCTGTGTGCCTCAGCAAAAATGTGGATTCATCAGACTAGGCTACATTTTTCCAGTCTTAGACTGTCTGATTTTGGTGAGCCTGTGCCCACTGCAGTCTTACTGTTCTATTCTTAGTCTATTCTTGTACCCTCTGTGGTGTACAACTGTTTTATTCAATCCACAGTGTGTACAATCTTCTCACCACAATGGTTCAGAATAGTTATCTAAGTTATTGTAGCCTTTCTCACAACTTGATCAACAAAGCATTTCCATCCTTATATCTGCCCCTCACTGGATAGTTTTCCTTATTGCACAACTCTAAATAAACACTGTTATAAGAGAGATCAGTAGTTATAGAAATTTCTGCACCAGCCTGGCTGGCACCATTGTCTCATGCTCAAAATCAGAGATCACATTTTTCTCATACTGATACAACCTTCCTGTATCTGCATGATTTTATAACTACATGAATGAGCAAGTGCACATGGGGTTCCCAGTAACGTAATCAGTAAGCATATATGTATTACAGTTGTGTGTGTATATAGAATTACCTGGCTCTATCCATGTGTTGCAATTGATCTGATACACGTACACACTGTTGCTGTAATCTTCTGATCCTGTCCGCCCTCCAACAACAACCATGGTGTCTTTCAGTAATGCTGCTGCATGAAAAAAATGTGGGGGAGGCTGAAGAGAGAAAAGCACACTTAATAGACAGAAAAGTACCTTATTCCTAAATATAGCTAATGAAGGAAAAAAATGTATCTTTTGGCTTTTTTGTTTAATCACCTTGTTTCCCCGGGAGGGGACCAGTAAAGACCAGGTGAGGTTGGGGTAGTAAAGGGTATAGAGTTCTCCAGAAGGTTCTACTGCCTCTACATGGAAACGGTAACCTCCAAAAACATAAACAGCATCAGTCTGCTCATGATAGACTGCAGAATGTCCATAAAGACCTGTGACAAAATAATTTTATTGCAGATTAAAACTTCAAGATTCAAGACTACACAATTTCCGACATCTTCTCTTTCAGTATCTGGGGTCCAGATTTTACCTGTAGGTGGTGTACCAGTGTGTGGCAATGCAGTCCAGTTGCCAGACTGTGCATTAAACTCCAGTAAGTGGTGATTAAAACCATTTTCTTGAGAGTATCCTCCAATCAGAAGCACAGAGGACACTCTGCGCACTGTTAGTGTGTGTCCAGCCACAGGGGGCAGCACTGAACTCTGAAAACAAAAGTAATCACTTTATTATTTTTCTTTAATGTTGAAAAGCTGAAAAAAATTTAAAATATATCTAGTGTTTCATACCTTGTACTCTGTCCACGTCAAACTGCTAACATTAAGGCTCCATGTATCATTCAGAACACTGTTTCGTGTGACTCCGCCCACCACAAGCATTAAGTGATGACCTTCTGTCTGAGAACCAGACATAGGGTCATGCATGGCTACTACAACAGAGGCATGATGGTAGCGGGCTGAGGGGCTAGAACCTTCTTCTGCTGAACTGGTAAGCATCTGATTCCAGCGGCGCTCTTGAACAAAGTACCTAAGCCAATACAGGTTTTTAATAACACTTGTGTGAGCTATTGTTCAAATCAGGTTTATTTTAAAGTGTCAGCATTTATATAGAAACCTCCCACTCACAGGGTTTCTCAACAGAAACCTAAGGCTAATAATAATCACATTTCAAAAATGTGCTGTTTAACACAGAAAAATGTATAATGGTTGACGGGTAAAGCTTTTCATATTTGGCTGACATTCATGAACATGGGTGTCAAAGGGTGAGGAGGAGAGGAGCAGTAACAAGATAAGCCGTAAGGATACAGCGGTAAACAAATAACTGTTTAAAGTAGGAACTAACTTATTACATGGACCTTCCAAAACATTAAATGTAATAGGTGAAAGTGCAGTACAGGGTCTTATATTGCTAAATAAACAACTACAATCGAATATATACCTTTGAAATAATCATAGTAACTTCACCTATTCAATTCAATTCAGTTTTATGTGCATAGCATTTTAGCAATAGATATTGTCACAAAGCAACTTTACAGACGTATCCAAATTCCAGATATATACTGTATTAACAATTATAAATTTATCCCAAGCCATGCCACACCATTCTGTTGTTGATTATGTTTCTACCTCATCACACAAAATCACGTTTTACTCCTTATACACATCATATCGCAGTTGCATATCTTAAAGTTGTTGATACCTGTAAACATCTCCCAGAATTCCCTCCGTGAGCGAGAGACCACCATATAACCAGAGTGTGCCCTGGGGGCCAGAAACAAGTGAGTGTCCCATCCTCTGGAGAAACCTGTATGATGGATTCTGTGGTCATGAAGAAAAAGAAAAAATCATTTCAGTTTCATTAATGTTTTCTATAACATGCATCAACTTGCAAGAAAAAAACTGATAACAAAATCCATCAAATTATATTTACTTCACTTCAATTCAATTCAATTTACACTTTCTCTGTGTTTTACTAAAATTCAGGAATAAGTTTGCGGCTTAGCCTAAATATTGCAATGCACGTATGATGGAGTCAAAAATATGGCAAGAGAATATATCTGGTGTCACTTCATCTGTGCACAAAAAATGTTTGAGTAAGGTGTCTCACCGCTGTGAGTTGTGTATCCAGCAGATTCTCCCACACCAGGCTGTTTGCATCTGCGACAGTGGAGCAGTCAGATCCAGTCCAGCCGAGAGAGCAAACACACATTCCTAGAACCTGCAACAACATAAGATCACTTAAAATTATTATCAGCAATGCCCTGATGCTGAGCTGTGCCTCAAGAACACACTGACTATTCTTTGCAAAATCTGCAAATAGATTTACTTGTTTAAAGATTCTTCACTATTTAAAAGGGTTTAAAGTTTTCATGATTTTTAAGATTATAAGATTCTCTGCGACTTTGGCTTTAAGATGCATTGTACTTCTAATGTCACAGTGGCTTAGTGGTTAGCACTGTTTCCACAGTTTACACGGTTTTCATGTCCCACGTTGGGTCATGTGCATGGGGTTTTATGTTCTCCCCGTGCTTCGTGGGTTTCCTCCGGTTTCCTCCCACAGTCCAAAAACATTCAGATTAGGCTAATTGGCATTTACAATGGTCACCGCTGGCCTTCACAGTCCCTAGTTGGACTACAGAGGTTCCGTGATGGATGTACTTCTAATATCTTTTAAAAAATATCCAATAACTTAATTTACACATTTACATTTGCCTTCTATTCATGCACTATTCTTTAGTCACTGCCTTATCCTGGTTAAGGTCCTGAGCCACCTCTACAAGGACTAAGCACAAGCTATTAACTGATTCTGAACATCATAATATTGTTTTGCCTTTCATTCACATGTCCGCTCATCCCAAGGTTCCGCATGTTGTTAAGTACATTTTTTTATTTTTCTACATTATTATGTTAAAACTGTACCACTCTGACACTCCAAAATACACAGTGCTAATTAACACAGGATCAAAGTGATATCTACTGTTTTAAAGAAAACTGAAATCTATTAAAAGGGGTCACAACATCTTGTCACAATTCTTCCATGTATGAAACTCTACAAACACATCTGACTAATGGCTTCAGAAAAATCAGAAAAAAGGTTGCATTAATCTCACCGTGTTGCAGGTGCCTCGGCCCTCTCGGGCGCCGCAACCTCCTGAGCAGATGGGTCTATCACAGAGTGGCCCACCGTAACCACTGGGACACTCGCAGATACCATTGCGGCACTGAGCCAAGCCCTGGCATCCTGAAGATCCATCAATGGCCTCTTCAGATCCACTCTCAGTGCAACGCCGCACCCAGAAGGAGGCGTTAAAACCCTGAGGATGAGTCGAGGACACATTCGCCTCAAAGTACACAGAGATCACACCTGAAATAAAATGCGTATAATCATTTTTCTAGAGGAAACTAAATATTAAAGCAGTTTTAAAAGACAAAAATAAATCTTCGCTAAAAAGTTAAGGTATAAAAAAGTGTCAAAATTTATTACCAGATGTTGCTTCTACTGTGATTGGTTGATTACGAGTTGTGCCGCAAAAAGCTCCAATCAGGTTATGATCTGAGTGCATCACGCCGTCGCTGAGAAAACGTGGCAGACCATCGAATACGTACACGTACGAGTTCTGCACAATAATTAAAGAAGAAGAAAAAAATTGTTTAAAAATTCACATTATTTTAAAGGGAATAGTAATAATTTTAATGCACTTACTGTGCAATGTGTATATGAGTCTGGATGCAGAGTCAATGCAACAGGTGGGCACAACTGGCCTGGCAAGCATGGTGCCAGATCCTGAGAGACAGACAGAACCCACAGGCAGTGCGAGAGACCATCCTGGCCTCCTGCTGATCCATGCCAACCAAGAGAGGATGAGAGGGGCAGGAAAGGGGAAGATGATGAAGAAAGGACAACAGAGCGACCTTGACACTGTTTGAAACATGTGCCATTGTTCCTAAAAAAAATTGAAGATAAGATTTTAAATATGGCTTTAAATTAATTTGGATTAAATTTACTGCGCAGAAAATTCATTACAGTACTGGTGTCATACCGGGGGTCTCCATAGTAGCCAGGCAAGCAAAACTCGCAGTGTAGTCCTTGTGTATGGTGTGTACAGTAACACTGGCCCGTTTGATTGTGACAGAATCCCTGAAGTGGGTCACCATGTCCATTACACTCGCAGGGGACGCAGCCTTCACCGCCAGCCACTGCTGAACCAAAGCTACCAGGCCGACAGTGCTCACAGTGCGGCCCTGTTGTCCAATCTGGAAAAATAAAAAATAAAAAAACAATCAATGCACAGTGAAGGTACATAAATGTATGCAAATGTCATAAGTAAACTTAAGGCGGTATTTACTTTGGCATTGGTCGCAGATTCCTGGAGCCGTAATGCAGGTGCTGTGGAAGTTACAGCCGCAGTCGACGTCACACTCCACGCCACTAAGCACCAGAGTGGAAGGCTCTGAAGTCCAACCCAGAGAGCAAACGCACTCAAAGTGCGGATTGCCACTGCACTTGCCCTCACGACATTCATTATAACACCTAAGAAAAAAGAATAGAACCAAGCATACCCATAAACACAAGGAAATAGTAATTTCCTTATTATATCTTGAGTGGGTTTGGAACTATGACTACACACCACACTAGAACCATACTTGCCAGGATAACTAAACGCCTAACCATAACTGGCTAAACTAACTGGCTAGGCATAACTGGCTAATTCTCCTGTGTGGAAAAAAAAAGGACAGATGCATTTAATGGCATGGGTTTTGGGTAGATGTCTTGGACTAGGTCAAAAGGCAGCCTGTTGGGCACGAGAGAGCATCCTATGACCATAACCCATGCTCAAACGCATTTTACAACAGGCAGAAAAATCCCTAGCTATTAATGGGGTTTTCTCATAGCTGTGTGACTGGCATACGGTGTCTGAAGTGCAAAACAAAATAACAAAAACAAAGAAACAAAAAACAAAATAACAAAACCGAATATAATATAACAAATCAGAAAACACAACATATCCAGAAACAAAATACCAAATGAAAAATCACAATTCACTCAAACCAGAAAGGGTAGGTATAGCTTGCGAATTAAATTCTTATCGCTGATCGGATGAGACATCTGTCACTTAAGACATACAAGAAGTACTATCAAGTGAGGTCAGAATCATTTTTAAAGCACATTTAACACTTAGTTGACCAAAGTGCTGTATAATCCTAAAATACTGAAATGAATCCTTAAATAAAAATACATCTAAATGTCTGTGTGGCTCCAGTATATTTTAAATGACAGACGTGTTGTCCAATCAGCGGTAAGAATCAATAAGCCAAAAAAGGTACGTGTGGTTTGCGAATTACATCCTTACCGCTGACTGGACAAGACATCTGCCACTAAAGATCAGCGATAAGAATTTAATTTGCAAATTATACCTACCTTTTTCAGTTTGACGGAATTGTCGTTGTGTTTTCTCATTTGGTATTTTGTATCTGGATATGTCGTCGTGTTTTCCGATTTGTTATATTGTTTTCGTTATTGGTATTTTCTTGTTGGTGTTGTTACTTAGTTTTTAAATTTGTTATATTGTTTTCAGTTTTGTTATTTTGTTTTCTTTTTGTTTTTTTAATTTGTTATTGGTTTCAGTTTTGTTATTTTGCTTTTGCTTTCTCGGCCACCGTACTGACGAGTGTGAGATGCGGTCTCTAGAGTGTCAATCAGGCATCGTTGTCTCTAATTACTATTGTGTTCTGCCACAGAGAAGCCCTGGATCCAAATCATGATTCAAACCTATTGACGAGCCATTATACTATCATCAAATGGCATCAAGCTGGTCAGCTGATATCAGCAATGTCCGTCAAAATGTGTCCCTTAAGGCATATAAAGGAAATGGGAAAGGATAATGTTTGCACATATTTATTTACAAAACACCATGCATGAATATTAAAGCCTTAAATAAATCTTTCTACAACCCATCAATATTCAGCATATAGTCTGCTTTGTAGAAAAATAGAGCACTACTGAAGGAAACACCTAACACAGGGTAAATATAACTTCCTTATGAGGAAAATAATGATATAAAATAACCATTCTTAGCTTGTCTGCATTTAGAAAAAAAAAAAAAAGAAAAAAAAAGGGGGGGGGGGCTTCAAGGTCAAGCTGAAGAACAAAAAATACACAAAATACATAGCAGCGATATTCAAACAGACAGTAAGTAAAGTGATAACGACTTACGTCTGATTGCAGTAATGCTCTCCGTCTCCGGTGAAACCCCTCTCACAGTGGCACTCATAGGAGGTGGGTGTGTTCACGCATGTGGCCGAGGGATGGCAGGTGTGGAGGCCCAGCCTGCACTCTTCCACATCAGGGCACGATGCATAGGACCACACAGCCTCCCCATCAACTTCCACTCCTTCCATCTGGTCTATCTCCAGCTCTGGTTCCATCGGTCGTGGTGGAGAAAGGGTGCGTGGCTCAGGGCTAATAGCGAAAAGATAGTAGATGTTTTATTAGCACAGTGGAACCTCGGATTACGAGTAACGCGGTTTGCGAGTGTTCCGCAAGACGAGCAAAGATTATTTTATAAACAAAAACGAACAAGTCTTGGTTTATGAGTACCGAGTATCATGTATCACGCATGCGCTTCTTGTTTTCACAAGTAAGCCAATGTTTTTTCTTTCTCTTGCACTGTGGAATTGTGGGTAATCGTCTCTCCTGCTTAGTGCGCGACTCTCACTGGTATAATCAACATCCGTGTACGCGTGTATTGTTTACTACTGTAAAACATCTTTAATTTTGTGTTTGTAAGCATGTGTGTACAACATAAAGTAAAAAAAAGGCTCAGTAGAGAGGTAAAACACACACACGCCTCCTCTTGTCTTCATGCACACACTCGTCCTCCCCTCACTTTCACACACATACACACACTCTCTCTCTCTCTCTCTAATGGAAAGGTGCAGGTCTCAAAAGGTAAGATGCAGGTAAATTTTTTAATTTTTATGCGCTCACGCAAGTGTCATTAATGATGTTCCTTGTTAATTTTTTTGATGAAAAAGTCTTTCCGTTAATGTGTGTGTATATGTGTAAAACTCAAATAAGAGAAAAAGAAGGGTTACTGTGTAAGACAAGAAGAGGGAGAGGGGGTCTAATTCCCCCTCTCCTCTTACTTTAACTTTACACACACACACACACACACACAGTGCATGCACGCATAAACAAACACTTATCTGTCAGAATTTATAAATAAAAAAAAAATAAGGGTAAAGTGTATGTTAATTTGTTTTATTTTTACTTTATATTTTGTATTTATTATATTTATGTAATTATTTTTGGGGGCTGTGGAATGAATCATTTGAGTTTCAATTAATTCTTATGAGAAAATATGGTTTGGTTTACGAGTGTTTTGAAAAATAAGCCCGCTTCCTGAACGAATTATGCTCATAATCCAAGGTTCTACTGTATTTTAAAAGGTAAAATCCACTTTAACTGACTTGAATAGTAACACATATAGCATGTACCACTACTTGCACTAAACTATAAACCTTAAAACTTTTTCTTCTTCGCTTTTCAGGTGTTCTGCCTCCATCTAACCCTATCCTCTGCACTTTTTTCTCTCGCATCAACTACGTTCATGTCCTCCCTCATTACATCTATAAATCTCCTCTTTGGTCTTCTTCTAGACCTCCTGCCTGGCAGTTCCAACCTCAGCATCCTTCTACCAATATGCTCACAATCTCTCCTCTGAACATATCCAAACCACCTCAATCTGGTTTATCTTCAAAACATCTAACATGGGTTGTCCCTCTGATGGACTCATTCTTGATCCTATCTATCCTTGTCACTCCCAAAGAGAACCTCAACTTCTTCATCTCTGCTATACCTTCAACTATGCCTCCTGTCTTTTCTTCAGTGCCACTGTCTCTAAGCCAAAGAGCATCGCTGGTCTCACCACTGTCTTGTACACCTTTCCTTTCAATCTCGCTGATACTCTTATCGCACAACACACTCAACACTTTTCTCCACCCATTCCAACCTGCCTGCTCTTTACCTCCTTTCCACACACTCTGTTGCTCTGGACTGTTGACCCAAAATACTTAAAGTTCTTTACCTCTGCTCCCTGTAGCCTCACCATTCCACTTGGGTCCTTCTCATTCACACACTTGTGTTTGCTACTTCCTGCTCCACAACAGTCACCTTTTCTACTGTTTGTTCTCTTTCGTTTTCCTCATTCATCAACTCTTCAAAGTACTCCTGCCATCTTCCTATTACCCTCCTGGCACCTGTCAGTACAATTGTACTATCTATCTTTAATCACTCTAACATGCTGCACATCATTTCCATCTCTTTGCCTTGACAACCTGTACAGATGCACCTTTCCCTCCTTACTGTCCAACCTAGCATACAAGTCCTCATATGCTCTTTGTTTGGCCTTTGCCACCTTCACCTTAACCTTATACTGCATCTCCCTGTAACCCTGTCTACGTCTCTTCAGTCCTCTCAGTGTCCCACTTATTCCTAGCTAGTCTCTTGGACTTCCTTGTTTCACCACCAAGTCTCCTTGCCCACTTTTCCCATTCCTGACGATACACCATACACATATACACAAGTACCCTCCTATTGTCTCCATGATCACCTTAGCTGTAGTTGTCCAGTTAACTGGAAGCACCTCCTGACAACCCAGAGCCTGTCTCAACTCCTCTCTGAAAACTGCACTATAAACTTTAAATCTTATTAAACAATTTGCACTATTAATTTTACAAGGAATTTCACTTACACAATACTCTTTGTCCCATGTATGTAAACTCTTGCATTACACTATTATCTTGTATGAAGTCTCTTTACGATAACTGTAGGTCTTTGCTACTGTCTCAAAACAGCATCTGAGGTAAATCAAGGAAACTTAAATAAAATATAATATCTCTACAGTAATCCTTAGCCTCATCCAAGATGGTTTAAACTTCAGACGGTCAGTTTCCATTTTGATTAGCAACTGCCTACATTACATACAACACCATCTGACTAGCTGCTGATACCAACGTTAGCCGGATTTTGTTTTTGGTTTAAACTACCGTTCAAAAGTTTTAGAACACTTTCTAACCCCATGATGGTTCCTGATTTTTATTTCTTTCTACATAGTAAAGGAATGCTGAAGGCGTCCAAAAATGCATTAATCTCCTTTGAACATTTGATATTGAGATGTGTCTGCTACTGTACTTATGCTCTGTAAAGACTTCATAACGCCTCTAATCTGAGGTGCTGTTAATTGGTCATTTTTCAGGCTGATAACTCTAAATGAACTTTTTGTCTGCAGCAGAGGTAGGTTTTCGTCTCACCCTCCTGGGATGGCCTTCATAAGAGCCAGTTTCATTATGGTGCTTGACGGATTTTGCAAATGCACTTGACAATTCTGTTCTTGCAAAAACTATTACAGAAAAGATGACCTCCGTGTCTTAAAATAACAACTAACTGTTGTTTTTCTTGTTGTTATGTAATTACCTAATCCCATATGTGTTATTTTATAGTTTTAAAATCCCTAGTATTGTTGTAGAACGTGAAAAATAAATCACTAAATAAAAACCAAGAAATCTGCAAGTGTTCTAAAACTTTTGAACGATAGTGTACCTTCTATCTAGAGAGAAATGCAGCAGAGCGGATATGCCTTTAATCTGTTCATTTCTCTCAGCTCTATTACACTCTGGAACTACCTTTGCCATCTCGTCTGTTTTAACAATAGATTTCTCAATGAAAAAGTCTGAAACTGGTAGGAAATTAAACTACTGTTCTTAAGTATTAACAATGACTCTTACAATTGGTTTGTTTTGAAGTTTTTGACTTTAATAAAAGCCACTAAAACTGGCATAGCATTTTCCCCTTGACATTAGCATGGCAGACGAACAAATTCACTGACAGGAGGAAACAGAACTGTGTTATAGCATTACCTTGAGGCCTTTACTTCAGCAACAGCAATAGTGCAGTTAGTCACAGATGAGTCAATTATTCCTCCCCAGTCTCCTTTTAGACACCTGACGAAAAAAGAGAGATTAAAGAAAATAAAGCAAATTGAAAAAGGCAGACCAAAGTGGACACGTAATGATTACCTATTTCTAATAAAAGTATACTTCTTTAAATCCATCCCCAGCTGCGATATCATATCTAACAAATCATGACCAAATTAACCACAAGAACTGGCACTGTGGTTGCATTCACTTCCACTTAAATGAGTACATTTTGAGGATTCATTTCAAGTCTGCTGGTTTCAGTGTGTTGATTTACTGTTACTTTCATTTAACATGTTGAAAGGATGAAGCAGTTTAACACTTTATTTCCAATAACAAAACCTCTTAGGATTCAGCTGAAACCCTTATGAAGAAGTGCAAGAGTTATTGTAGAAAACATTTTTAAAGTTATTGAAAATGTGTCCTACCTGCCAAATGTGGGATTGCTGTAATCCCCGCACCAGCCACATTGAAATGTCTGCAGGCATTCTGTACACGTGGCTAAAGAAGAGCACTGCTTACACTGGGGAACCGAGTGCACACTATAAGCCATAAAGGAAAATAATGAAACTTAATCATTTTGATTTACAGTACACAAACCACAAATACATTTTACACTACAAACAAAGTCAGTTGATTGCCATAAGATTTTAAGAAAATATTTACATTAAATTGTACAAACAATACATGAAGACTAATTAATGAACCCTGTAAGCAATTTTAGATCAGTTTAAAAGCACCCTGGACCCCAGACTAGTCTCCAGATATTAGCTATCCTGTATAAACAAACCAAAAAGCCTTCTTTAGTAACATCTTTATAGTTTTAAAGGCAGATGTACAGTACAATAAAGATGTGATTGATGTGTAGCCTTTTAGCTTTAATTCAATCTGGGATTAGCCTCTTGAAAAATGGCCTACAGTATCACTACTAATTAGAAACTATTGCAAAATGAATCAATAAATACATATTTTTTCAAAAGTATTAATTTGCCGACCCTTACCTGTCATACCAGTCTCTGCACTCTCCGTATGGGAACTTGGTGAGATAAGCAGCAAAGTAAAAGCAGGTCTGAGCTGACTCGCACCATGCACACTGGCTAGAGTTGGACAGACACTCCCCACAGGTTGTCCTCCTTTTACAGATAGGAAAGAGGAAACATTTAAAAATGTAACGGTTTATAGCCATGTGGCCCTTCATATAAGTGGAACTATAACTATTAATAAAACAGTCCATGGTACATGCCACTACACATTTAGGAATTAATCTGCCTTTTTTGGTGTAAACGCTAGGTGAAAATGGAACAATAATTGATTTCAATGTCATTTTTATTCTATGTTACAATGTATTTTCGATTATACATATATAGAACTTAAAGGGACACAAAAAAAGACTTTTTAAATTTGTTTTAACTTTTTGAAGATGCATAAGTCTGATATTTTCTGAGACATTGCTGTAACAAGACAGTAACAGAAGAATGGATTATCTGTGGATAAGGTTACATGGTGGCATCACAGCAGTATAGGGAAAAAATCAATTAACATGATGAATTCTTACTCACTGGTTACAGACTTTAGGACACTCCAATGGATCACGAATAGAGCCTTCCAGTCTCCCTCGACGACTGCATAAGTAATCCCCCTTCTTACTGGAGTTGATTTGCCATTCACAGTAAGAATCCTATAAAGAAACAAAACAAAAAATGTAAAATTAATTTTAAAAAATGTATTAATTACATACACATTATATACATACACACACAAACACACATGCACTGTATATACATACTACACTGTCAATATACGACAAGTTTGTGGACCCCTGAACATTAAACCTGTAAGGGCTTCTTCCACAAATCATAAAATTTAAGTCACACAACTGAACAGCATGGATTTTTATGCTGCAGCATTAATTTTCTTCACTGAAACCAAGGGGCTGTACAAAGTACTTGCACAGAGCACTGACCTCAACCTCACTAAGCACTTTGAGATGAACTGAAATGCCAACATCAGTGCATTTCCCTCAGTAAAACTCTTGTGACTGAAGGAGGATAAAATATAAAGTGGAGTGTTTAACAAGAACATGTGATGACAATCCTTTGCCCCCAAAAACTCTGAGCTAAATACTATAGCGCCTTACCTGAGTGCAGGCCCTGCAATCTCTGTACTCCTCACACAGTGTGCAGTGCTGTGGGCTGAGCAACAGATGGTGCTCTTCTCCTTGTGGCTCTAGGCAACGCTCATGGCTGACATTGGAGCGCAGCATGCAGACGTTTGTAGTGGGGCACCAGCCGCAGGACTGATCGGACAGGCAGGCTAAACAAGAGTGGTATGCTGAACATGAACCTGAGCGATATGGCTCCAAGAACAGAAACGAGATCTCCTGATGAAGAACAAAAGAAAATGGATAAGTGGGTTATGAGTCAAGGCAACTGGACTGAAAATACCACAATGTTTAAAAACGCTTTGCTACTCCCTTGCTACTACTACTACTACTACATATTATAATACGTAGATTATTGGAAAAATTTTAATGACGTTTTTTTAAATTTACTTTCACTTCTTATGTAGTAACTTTCTCAATTTCTCAAAAAAAACCCTAAATCATCATCATTCCAGAGTCAGCCCTTACACTTCCTCCAGGTATGGCAGTTCGGTTCCAGGTAAGAGCCATCTCACTTGTCTGGCCTGAGGTAGAACTGTTCAGGTAGCCCTCTGCCTGCACCAGATAACGATTCCCCCGAGTGAGATTCTGAAACAGACGAGAACCATCCGGACGGGACAGTAGACGGCTCTCCTTTTCCTCTTGAGCTGACCAGCGCCCAAGTACATCAGTCTGTGTGGACAAGAGATTGTAAAAAAATTACCAAGGTTATGAAGTTTTGAAACTTATACCTCTATATTTTCCCACAAAAATACAGGACAAATGTTTGGGTTAGGACAGATACTAACAGTTACATACATGAGTACAAAATTTGTCAAATGCTTATACGAAAGTGTGTTAAAAGTTATCCGCACTAAAGATATATACTAAAGCTACTTTTCAGTGCTTTCGGTTCACTGTCTCCCCAGTCATTTTTGAGCAGTTGTGAACATGTTACATTGGTTCACTTAACTGCGCTGCAAGCCAATGCCTGACTTTTTAATTTGTGATTTAACTTGTAATTCGTGATTTTTTTAATTTTATTCTTAAAAGCCAGTATTGGAACATTATCAGGAAATGGGTTAAACAAGCAACAGTACTCATTACAGTGAGATGCTCATTGAAGAGCCTCAACTTCGGATTAAATGCAGAGGACAGTTATTCAAGGGCGTTGTGATCTTGCATGACAATGCACATCTACACACTTCTGCCCACATTGTGGACACTCTGCAAAAACTTCATCTGTCTTACCTAAAAGTGAATTAAATTCTAGAGCCAGGGCGTGCATCATTTTTGACTCACTCTAGTACTAAAGGTATAAAATATATGCTAGTGGACTTAAAATCAACACCGGTGCAAACATCAGAACATATTATTTTCTTACCAGTTGAACTGAGTTGGGCCCTGCAGCCATCTTCACTGTGAAGTGAAACTTCTGAATCCTGGCCCACATGGCCACAGTCTCTTGCGGAGGAGTGGCGGGAGGTGGAGCTCCTAACAGAGGGTGAATAAAACCGCGAAACTGCAGAGTAACGTCCATCTCCGTGGATGGGTTGAGTATTATGGAAGCACTTCTTAGAATGGACACCTTCAAAGGAAACAAGGAAGTAGACAAGAAGATTTAAATCAAAAGGAATTAAATAAATTCACAGTAAAACCTTGGATTGCGAGTAACTTGGTCTGTGAGTGTTTTGCAAGACGA
This sequence comes from Clarias gariepinus, assembly GCF_024256425.1. Classification (NCBI taxonomy): domain Eukaryota; kingdom Metazoa; phylum Chordata; class Actinopteri; order Siluriformes; family Clariidae; genus Clarias; species Clarias gariepinus. Next base: position 9,845,037 of record NC_071125.1, read on the forward strand.
ACAAAAAGTTTAAATAAATTTTGAACAAACACTTAAAATTGAAAGACGAGTAGTACGCATTCATTGTCTGCCAGGTATCACATGATCACATCTAAGCCTATGGTTATTCTCCCTCTCGCGCTGTGATATTGTGAGTAATCGTCTGCCATGCTAGGTCTCCGTGCACGTGCAGCAATAGTAAAGTCAACATCTGTGTGTGCATACACAGTTTACTAAAAAGTTGTAAGGTGTGTGCACGCGTAAAGCATTTAAAGTCACATTTCTGCAAAAACCTCAAAAGAAGTCAAAAGCAAGTGTTATTAGAGAGGTTCCTTGTTAACAGCACACCAAAAGAAAAAGATTCCAGTGAGCCAGCAGAAAGCAATCATTCTGTTATAGTGTGTGTGTGTGCAGATAAAAGTTGTCCTATATCATAATCCCCCCCCTCTTCCCCTCCCTCCTCTCCAGAGGGGATGTTCATTTGTTTTATTTTTACTTTATATATTGTATTAATCATTTTATATGGATATTTCTGGGTTATTGAACAAATTATCTGAGTTTCCATTATTTTGGAAATGTGCTTTGATATACGGGTGTTTTGGAATACAAGCACATTTCCAGACACTGTCTCTGTCCCTGTGATTCATACACAGTACGATATGCAGTAAAATTCTTTTTTTCGTGACCTTAAAAAATCATAAGAAATAAATTATGGAATAGAATAAGAATAAAATATAAAAAAACTATTGACAAATTTATAATAGACAAATTACTTGTAGAAAAATGTATTATAGACAAATTATGCTTGCAATCCAAGGTTTAACTGTACTGCAGAAAACTAAGAAGTTTCAAGACATGGCTCCAGTGTGACTGCTTAACTTTACTTATATGCAAGTCAGAGTTTAGAGTGTTAAGTCCTGACATACCTTGTCCGGTTGCGAGTGGTTGCGCGGGTGCTGAAAGGTGAGCAGGTGCAGTCCTGGGACATAGTTCTCGGTGCGACAGTAGGGGAGGGAAGTCAGGAAACTCGTCCGCTCCCCCCACCAGCCGTACGCCCCCGAGATCTGGTCCACGCGGCATGCACTACGCTCTGTGAGGGGTCAGAATTCGGTTGTTACACAAGACTCTGTGACTATTAAATAACCTGACACATAAGCCTATATACAGGAACAAAAAAAAACACGAAAACCAAACTACACCCACAGAAATAACAACAAGTCAGTATTTCACAGACACAGGAAATTAGAAGTGTCATGAGATATTGATTTGCTACATTAACTGTGGTGCACATTGTGTATTAATTCCTCACTCCTTCTGCTCTCTTTTTCTATATTCCTACCTGAGACCGGTAAACATGAATCATTCTGGACACACCAGCCAAAATCCCCGGGGGCACGAGGAAGCGACTTGGGTACGCCACTGAATACTAGACATGACTGGCAGTCTGAAAGGAAGCGTGCCAGACCCAAACAGCCGGTGCTGCCACACTGTGGGCATACAAAAACATAATACAGGCATTTTTGAATAATAAACTCATCATGAGAAACTCTGCTGGAAAAAAAACTAAGGAAAAAATTTAAAAAGCAAGTGGGTACTAAATATATTACCGGATTAGTTGGCTGGTATTCCCGACAGCGACCCTCACACCAGCTGCATTCTGGGTTTTTTAGACACATTCTCTCATCTGGGGCCTCGGCACATAGAGCATCCTGACACAACAGGAACACAGAGAAAGAGAGAGAGAGCGAGAGAAAAAGAGGGAGAGAGAGAGAGAGAGAGAGAGAGAGAGAGAGAAAGAGAGAGAGAGAGAGAGAGAGAGAGGGAGAGAAAGAGAGGATGGGAAATGATGTCTAAGAAGGCAGACAGGGTGAATATTACAAGCATAAGACCTGATAGTGCTGAGTGATTTCTTTTATTAATCCGGGCAATTCAGATTATAAAATGTTTTAGCACAATATTAAAAATGTTATAACTAATATTTCACTTGTATATATACAGCCAAATGCACAAACAGCAGATCTCCTGAGAACTTTACAAAAAAAGTCTTCAGAGTTTATACTGAATGGTGAAAAAAGCTCTGATGTTTGATGTCAATATGAACTGAAGCTTTAATAACTGTCTAACTCCCTAAAATCAACTCACTCTGTCCCCAGGGTCACTGCTGACAAACAGCGGGACTTTGTATGCCACCAGGTCACCAAGGGCCACACCACTGTAACCACCAGCAACAAGCAGAACACGGCCATCCATGACAGCGGCAACATGGGAGTAACGGCCTCTCACAGATCTGCTTCCTATAAGAGAATAAACAAAGGAATTTGAGTCCAGACAAACTGTTTCTACTGAAAATCAGCTGTGGTCAATAAATTTATACAGGACCCTAAGAATAATCTCTCATACAATTATTTGGCAAGCTCATTCATTAAATGCTCGAATTTTACTGCAGATGCAAATTGTTTAAAAATATAAGAAAATATATTTCCGAAATAGCTGATTTTTAGTCATTATAGTGGAGAAGGCCAAGAATGCATTCTTTTCATATTTATTCTCTCCTCTGACAGCTTCATTTAAATGGTGAACGTCTTATCCATGGAGTGACACACATTAAGGTACACTGGGGGCAACAGCATTCCTAATGTCCCCAGAAATGCACTGATTGCACTGCGGTTAATAAAAAACTTACGGTGCATGTGACTTTCTCCTGCAGATACCCACTGGTGGCAGCCCAGGTGGTAGAAGAAGATATCCTCATCATAACATTTCTCTTCAAGGTAATGGATGTGCACATTTCCACCTGGAAAATGTATTAAATTCAGTTAAAAACCATACAAACAACACATGGACTCTCTAATATGATGCCCATGTACTGTATGATCGTAAAACCCTGCTACTGATGTGCTTCTTCCTGTCCTCCAGACCTGGCTAATTTATCCTGATGCTTCTTTGGCTTGGAGCCTCTGTCCTTGTGATTCATTCTCTCCTGTTGTGCCTGTTGGTCCAGTATAGAAATCCTAAGGGCTGCACTTCTCAAAGTGAATTCAGCTTCATTGGATAAATCTCATCAGAATACGGTAGACTTGTACCAAAGATCTTTTGCTATAATCATGAAAAATCCTTTATTTGTACTGACCATCCTTTTATCACTCTTAGATAGATGTGGGAAGATGAATTATTTATAATTTAGTGTCACCCAGCTCAGTATCAGATCAGTTCCATTTCAAGTCTGGATTTTACTTAAGGTTTCTTCCTGATGCAATCCACCATGGTTTGCTAATAATAAATTTAAACCTACAGTGCATCTGAAAAAAATATATCATAAAAAAAAATATTTTTTATAATTTAATACAATAAGGGAAACTCATATTCTAAATTATTTACAAGTGAAGTGAATTTCGTGTCATGCTATTTCATGACTCATTTGCAGCAAAAATCCAGTATCTCAATATTAGAGTATTTCATTTAGAGACAGACATTAGAGTAAAGACTTATACAATACAAATTCTGTGTATATCTCTCTATCTTGCAAATTCAAAAACACAGGAGAACTTCACAAGGGTGAAGTGAGACTGGAGTAAGTGCAACAAGAGTCACCATGCAGATATCTCCTGAAAATATTCTTCTTAAACTGTTGCACTGCTAGTATTATGTCCCCATTAATGTAAGAACCATCCTACCCATCATCTGCTAGTGTTTGTCCACCGTATATAAACCTTTTTGAAGTCACAGCTATCTACCAGAAGATTTTAAAGCACTTCATGATTTATCTGCTGACAGGCTATATAGAGATGCTGATTTCTTTTTATAGCAGGACATAGCACCTGCCCACAGTCTCAAGACTACCACTAACGGGTTTGCTAACATAACATTACTGTGCTTGACTAGCCAGCAAACTCACCTGACCTCTATAGATTCAAAGCTATGATTTTATTGTATAAAGGACAATGTGGAAAAATGCCGACCCAAACATTTGGTCGTAAGGAGCCCAGACCAAGTATTGAACGCATAAATGAACATACCACTTTTCATAAATTTTATATTTCTATATTGTAAATAAAGAATCCAGATTTTTTTTTATTATTTTGGGCAGATATTTTGGGACCATTTTGGGGAAAATGTTAACATACAGAGGTACTGGATTTTTTTTTTATTTTCATGTAAATCATCAAACATTTTTGGAGATGCAGAATGTAGATGATTATTATAAAGTTGCTTTGAAATATTTGCTGAAAGCACTACATAAAAACCTGAATAGAACAAAAGCATAATCATTTAAATCACACCTTATATACCAACATATATTAAAATTCTTGTTAGTGATTAGCTACAAAATAATGAGATCAAGACTCACCGTATACCACCATGTAATTGCCAATTATGGTGGCAGAATGAAAAGCCCTCTCCCGAGGTCCATTAGCTGGGTAACGTGAACGAAGGGAGGTCCAGAAACGCTTGTCCACATGGAAAATATCTGTGGAGTTCACCCTAACACTGAACCTATAAAAGAGATAACCGAGATATGTGCATGGCATTAATGCAGCATTGGGCAACCTGGAAAACTTCAAATTCTAACCAGAAAATGTATTCCCCCTTACACTGCCCAAAAAAAGTTTCTAATCTAGACTAGCTAAGGCAAAAATACTGCTGTTGAAATACAGTTTTAGTGATACACAAGTAATAAGAAGTTTGACAGGTCATGACAGTGAGTTGTATTACTTCTACTCCTAGCAAATACTATGTAATAGCATGGCTTGGTGACACACGACCCTGTTGTTGTACCTGGCTGTAGTGGGTCTGTGCCCTCCATATACCAGCAGAGTCCTGGATGGAGAGTGGAAGACCATGCTGTGACCAGCAGTGGCAGGGGCTTTTCCCCCATGAGGGTGTACTTCCTCCCAAACCCTGTCTCCCAACCGAAAGCGATACAGAGAGGAGGAGAACATGTCCATTTCTGTACGTCCTGAGAACACAGGAAATAAGAGTTACCAAGAGATACCAAAAACACACTGGCTTTGAATCAAGTGGTCAGGTCCAGTCAGATAGTACTACAGTGTACAAGTTATACGTAGTTCTTGGACAAGTATGTCAGATTTGTGGTCCTTGCTTAGTTTCAAAATGTGTACCCTATTATATTATTACCTTTTTTCTCCCTCACATTAACTCCTACCTGTTAATGGATACAATCTTTTCATAATCAAAAACATGCAAAGTGTATGGAAACACTGGATAATTTAAAGAAAATAAAGCTTGGTACTATTTCATCATATAACTCCACTGCAATTATCTTGCATATGTTTGTTTTGTGTTTGTAAAGTACGCTTTCCGTTGTTCAGTAACTGGATTTAATAAGCATGTTCTTAGACTGCCTATCCTTTTTTAGGTTATGAAAGCGGCTACTTACCCCCAAAGACATAGAGATCACTGTCCACCAAAGCCGCTGCATGATTTGCTAGCCTGGGAGCCCCTGGAGCATCTGACTGGCCAAGCTGTTGCCAACTATTTTGTTGTGGACGGTACAACCAGACATCACTAGCAAGAGAGTGGTTAGAAAGCTCGCCACCGTATATGACCATGTTACCCTGCCATTCCACTGCCGTATGAGAATGTCTTGGGGCCTTGAGTGAGGAAAGACAGAGAGAAAACCCAAAGTAAATCAATAAACATGTATAAAAAAAACAATGCAATTCAAAAAGGCTCATTGAACAGAAACCATCTTACAGGGGCGATAGAGTGCAACTTCTTCTCCCACCGATTTAATGAAAAGTTGTATTCCACAAGGTCTCCTAATGCTCTGTTCAAGTCAAAACCTAAAAGAAAGGGAAACTGTGACTTTTCCATATCATCCATGATCAACATTTTTGTTGTTATAAATATATAATCATCATCAAGTTCTGATTGCAAACTCCATTAACTATAAAAAAGCACAAGTAAAGCAGAGATACACACAGATGTATGCAATGGCCACTTATGAATTTAGCTTCGGACTGAAAAAGCCACTGAAGCCAATAAAGCATCAAAATGTTTCAACCCAACAGAAAGAAGTCCACTAAACATGACTTCATATCTCTTCCATATAGCTTCACCTAGACAACTGATTTTTGTTTGTATTAGGGTTTATTGCCATATAAGCTTCACAGGCTATTTCATGGCAGATAACTATTTAACATTTAAACAATTTATACGAACCAATATAATACACAGTTATAGATACATACGCAAGGGATTTAAAAAGATAGTAAAATCAATTAAACAAATGTACAAATAAATAAATGACAGATTATAACATTGCCTTGGCCAGAAGAACAAGATTTTATATGTGCAAATTCTATACAAGATTCTTTAGATGCACTTTTTTAAAGAAATTGACCAAGCGTTTCTGGTTTCATCTTGCAGAATAATTTCTTTAAAATTTGTTCTGGTAGAAATCATTGTCTTATAGCATTTAAACTTGGGCAGATCAAAAGTATATCCTATATAGTCAGATTAGTGTTACAGTGTTGACATTTTGGACTGAAACAACTGAAAATCTTCAATGACAACAGTCTTTAGAGTTGCTTCTAACTATGCATACATTGTGACAAAAATCCACTACCATTATCCGAATTCCATAATGCCAGTTTCATATTAGCCAATAAATCTTAAACACAACAAACTCCATCTCATAGATAATTATGTTATAACATTTCTGCTTATTCGTACTTACCGCCAAACATGTAAAAGGTTCTGGTGGAGGACAGGTAGACACCCCCTGATGCAGTCCGTGGAGAAAACTTCAAATCCCTGTTTTTCACCTCCCACCACTGACCCACACCACTGTTATCACGCAGGCCCAGCTGGCAGCTCTGCCCCACAAAGCCAGAACTGCATATGCAATGGTCTCGACTCTGACAGGACAGTGAGAGGAAACTCATGTTACATGAGATTCAGAAGTTATTGTTATAGATCAAACTCATTAGCAGAGAAACTAAACAGGAGACCTGCAACAATATTAAACCTTAAGCTGCTGTTAAATAACATCTAAACTTTTATAATGAATGAATATCAATTCTAGAAATTAAAAATCAAACCAACTAATTTGCAACAAACAAAAAAACTAAAAACCTTATCACAGCGTCCATGACCACGCTGTGTGCAGTCCGTGGAGCAGACAGGTAAGGAACAGTCTGTCCCTCCCCAACCCTGATGGCACTGACAGCGAGATGAGACTACATCACAGCGCCCATGACCTGCGCAGTCCCCAGGACACAGCGAGAATGTGTAGGTGGCGTTGAAGCCTAGCAGGTTGTAGTTGGCGTCACTAAAGAGGTGGAGCAGCATCTGAAATAAAAAGATCAGAGGTGATGAGCTGATGAAGGAAAAAATATTTAATTCATTCATCTTTAGTAACTGCTTTATCTTGGTAAGGATCACAATGGTCATAAGCCCATCCTGGGAAAGAAGACCACACGGTGGGGACACAATTACACACACAAGGCAACCTGCAAAACTCCAAACACAAAGTTCATGATGGAACTACAGACCCTGCAGCTGTGACTCTGTGCTACTGTGCTGTAAACTGAACTTTTATATAGTAAATCAACAAAATATTCAGTAACATGAAATTCTGAGCAAGAACAGTTTCAAAGGTGGCCCAAAGTACCACATAAAGGTCATGCATACATAAAATTAATAAAATCCTTTTAATATTCTATTATATAACAAGAAAAGATATGTCAATGTTTTAAAAAAAGAGCCACTTGAAGTAAATGATTTTATTTCTATTTTAACATCCATTTATATAGTGGTTTAAGAAAAATAAAATACTCCATGACATGTTGATATCTGGAAATTTCCTCATCACTGATTATCTTTCTATAACAGCATGTTAGTTTTGTACCTTAGATTTTAAAAGTTACCACTTCTGCTAAAAAGCAAGATTGTCTTTTTGCTTGTTGGTGGTTTTTTACTACATTTGCCAAATTACTAGAATAATTTAAGTTAATAGACTGATTAAGAAAAAAAAGGAAATGTTCTCGATATAATTTAATAGCAATAGCAAATTATTTTTATCCCAGCATAACAAAATATTTAACTGAGAAAGGACAAGGAAAAATAAACATTCTGTGGACATTCATCATGCTCGCTAGAGGTTTTGAATAGAATTAGCCAGTGATAATGTTGTATAGTAATGAGAAACCAGTGTTACTATGTAATCTAATTACAAGTCACATGTCTCCCATTGTAAATCAAGACTAATGGTTAATGCTACAGCTGAAATCCTTATCACTTAGAAGAGTACAAAATAGAGTACGAAATAAGAGATCCATCCTAATAATAAAATAATCAGGGTGTATCAGTTTCTGTATCAATCCCAGTTTCTTTTAAAGCCATGTTTCTTTACATAAAAAAAAAGCACAGTGTTCTTTCGGCTGCTCCCGGCAAGGGGTTATCACAGCGGAATACCCAGTCCGCACTACAACTTGGCTCAAGTTTTACGCCGGATGCCCTTCCTGACAAAACCCTCCCATTTTATCCGGGCGTGGGACCGGCACTGAATCCAGTGGCTGGGGTTTGAGCACTGGCTGGGATTCGAACCCAGGCCTTCCGCATGGCAAGCCAAACACCTACCACTGAAAACCCAAGTGTAATCATTTATATTTAAAAACATCTGTCTTCTTCAATTAAACACCACTGTTACTTAGTCCAAGTTGACTAGCTGGTGTAGAATAAAACTGTTCTAATGCTAGTCTAAAGCTAGTAAATAAAATTACATCAATTACTGAAAGAATTATTTGAAGATTATTGAGAATATTGTGCACTGAACAAAAAAAAAATCATGAGAATTATTCGACAAAGCTACCACAAACAGTAGTGAGAAATTCTTCAGGTAGCCTTTATGTTAAACTCACCTTGCCAGACCTTGCCTCTATTGTTTGAGGTAAGGTGTTGCCACTCAGACTTGCAAGTAGAGGACTTTGATAGGAATCTCCATCATACACAAACAAGTAATCATAGGTGCATTCTGTGTCCATGAATGTGAAGTTAAGCACAATGTAATAATTGCTGCCAGGAGCTGAAAACAAAACATATAGCATTTTCAATACTTTCATGCCATCTGGAAAAAAGATTGTTAAAATTACTGAGCGTTTATTTCACTACCTGAGATAAAATGGTCACTACACTAAGTGCCAGTGATTCAGGGAAATAAAAAAAGATCCAATTTTACTAAATACACCATAACTTTAAAAGATACCAACTAGATTTAGCTCAGTGGGACTCCAAGAGCTTTATAAAGAGCCTCAGCTAAACTTTGGAATGCATTTAACCCTAACCCTCGCGTTCCAGGTGACAAGCTTCATGAGAGGTGTGCAGAGCAGGAAGAATTACAAAGAACATGACCTATTGTAGTGTGCTTATATGCATCTCAATTTGGATTTACGATAGAGTTGGGGGGAAAAAAATATCCCTTTAAATACAGTCTGCCAAAAAAATGTATACACACTTCAGGAAAAGAAAAATAGTAAGATGTATATTATATTATTACTATTATCATACTATCATAATAATATTGTATACATTATCTATAGCAATAAATTTAGTACTTAAATCTTACTTTTTCTTAACTTAACTTTTTCTTTTTCTTAAGTGTGTACATTTTTTGGTATTCTTTTTTTATATATTAACCTAAAACAACTGCACCCCTTAAATCCTTTTAAAATCATTTCATAGGTAATGCAGAAAGCAGTTTAGAATGGAAAGAAGGCAATGAAGTATAAAGCTTTGTCAATAACCTTTCATATTAGCATTTGTGAAGTAAAGCTAATCCATAATATAGCTTTTATAATCTTTAACAATTGTGCTAATTCCCCCAATTGCACCCCCACTGTACAAAAACAATTGATTTGAATTGGGTTTTTTTGACACTCACCTGTGATGAGCCATTCACAGTTGCCATTCACTGAGTAGTTTCCTGGGCCATCTGTTACATAGCCCGGTGGCCCTCGCAGAATCTGCCTATGGCCCTTACAATCTCCTGCCCAACATCCAGGGGTCAGAAAGAGCAGGAAAAGGAAAAGGCCAAGCATAGCCGAACCCATCCTCTCCTCCACCTGCAGGTGACAGATGACAATGATTGAAGAGGTCTTTCTTTGCTCACAGGTAAAGTACTTTGATGAAGAATGTACAAAAGCCAAAAAAGGCAGGTGACAAAAAATATTCTAGTATTTCTCTACTAAAGGTAGGATTTCTACTTTAACAGATCAGCACAGTGCTCAGACAAAACATTTTTGGCTAAACACGAAACACTAAAATAAAAAACAAATTGTGATTGGACGAAAAGGGGACTTTTTCCTCCCACTGCCAGCAGCTTACATTCCGGAGACAGGAAAACACAGCTGCCTACTTCAAACAGACAAGAAAGAAAATGCCTCTTGTGGAATCTACCTGCTGCATGACCTGCCAAACACTTCTACAAAGGATTGCAGAAACAAAGTTACTTGCTGGACTCTCAAAACAGGCAGAATACTCAGCAGATTTTCATCATGGACCCCCTCAGAAACTGATCGACACATTCATCGATGGCACAAACAGGGAGCGAGACCCAAAGGCACTCGAGGCATCAGATTGTCACGAGTACTCACATTGCTGCAATACCATCCTCTTACCCAGATATGGCTATGACAAGACTTGCAAAGACTGGTATTTTGCCACCACCTATTCATCTTGAGAACAGATTTAAAGTGTTAATGAATGTGGGTGAGGAAAATGTGACTGAATATGGATTGGATCAGCCAGCAACTAATGTCGCTACCAACAGACGCTCAAGGTCGAGCAGACAGCGGCACTCAGCTCAGAGCGAAACCGAGGTTAAGATAAGCGGGAACTCAACTATCAGAAACATTAGTAGCAGGACAACAACTTTATGCTGATTTCCTCAAGCAACCGTCTCTGATGTGAACAGGGAACTTTAGAACATTCTGACAAAGCACAAGACTGACTCATTATACACGTGGGGAAAAATAACATTCAGAAAGAGCAGTCGGAAGTCCTAAAGAAGGATTTTAGTGAACTCTTTGAAACACTTCAAAGACTTAAAGTTCAGTTGTTCATCAGCGGACCACTCCCAGCAAGGGGAACTAACATGTTCTTACAGTTGCCTGGGCTGAACACATGGCTACAAAGAACCTGCAGTTCAAAAGGAGTCAACTTCATCGACAACTTCAATCTTTTCTGGGGCCATAGAAAACTGTTCAAACTGGATGGTCTCCACACAAACAAACTCGGTGCAAGGGTGCTAAAGGAAAATATCTATTTCCCTCTTCCATCATCCTTCAGCAGAGTGTGCCAATCCTCTTAACCTAAAAGGCACATGTACGCCTGGACAAAGTATGAGTGACCACAGACAGTTTTCGAGTCATCATGTGGTTAAAGAATCCCACAAGGACACTGATAACATCACACAGCCAAAACAACCACTGCTCATGGGCATCCCGGCTCAGTCCTGCCCACAGAGCTCATCACAGACAGACTGTGACAAGACATACATGGAATTCAGGACAATATACAACAGCCACTGGAAACACCAAAACCAGAGCCCATCTCAACAGACACATTATCCCTCTCTCCAGCATCTCCACTTCTAAGCTTCTCACAGAAAATGGAGGAACTGGTATATACTGGGACCAAACTCTCCCACTCTTTTGCTGCAAGCCCCCAGATGCCAACTAAAAAACAGCAACAACAACTTTCTTTATCACTGTTTTATCACGATAGAAAGGCCAAGGCCTTCTTAAGCCGTACAGCTGACCCATCTAATCTCCGACCTATTATGCATCAAACTAAGATTACTGTGGGGACAAAAAGTAATGCCATCAAGTTAGCATTTTTAAATATTAGCCTGCTAAAAACAAATCATTTTTAATCAATGATTTGATCACCACAAACAAATTGGATTTTATGTTTTTTAATTGGTTAGACGATAGCTGCAGTGCAACAGTCCTAAATGAAACAGCCCCTCCTAACTTCACTTTCATGAGTGTCTGCAGAACTGTTAGGAGAGGTGGAGGTGTAGCTGCTCTATTTAAAAATGTCCATTAATGAAAGCAAATGTCATTTGGTCAGTACTTGTCTTTTGAATATCTAGGTATTTTGCTGAAAGTTGCCCCACGCATTCTGTTTATCATTATTTACAGACCTCCAAAATATTCTCCAGACTTTATTGAAGAGTTTACAGAACTGCTATCAATGCTTTTCTTAGAGGTTGACTGTTTTGCCATAGCAGGGGACTTTAATATTCACATTGATAATGTAGAAATCAATATTACAAAAGAAATGATAAGTGTTTTAAACACTTTTGACCTGATTCAGCATGTGCACGGGCCCACACATAATCGTGGACACACTTTAGACTTACTCATCAGTAAGGGTCTAAACATCTCATCCATTCTTATTAAAGACATAGCACTATCTGATCACTTCTGTATTTTCTTTGATATATTGATCTCTGTTACCACTGAATCTAGATCTGTGTCTGTCAGAAAAAGATGCATTAATGAGAAGTGCACTATTTATGAAGGCTATATCTTTAACACCTTGATTCCTTTCACTTAAAAGTTAAGAATGTTATTCATGATATTGCTCCGGAAAAGTTCCGAAAGGCGAGCAGACAGAAATCACCATTGAGAAAATCAACAGCAGTTCAGAATATAAAAGGGCAATGTCGAAAAGCTGAACGTATGTGGCGGAAGACAAAACTTGAAATTCACTATAGCATCTATGAAGACAGCCTTCGTGCTTTCAATGTGGAACTAGCCAAAGCTAGACAGACCTTCTTCTCAAACATTATAAGGGGGCCAGAGGTAGCTCAGTGGTTAAGGCATTGGACTACGGTTCGGAAGATCCCAGGTTTAAACCCCACAATCACAGAGTTGCCACTGTTGGGCTCTTGAGCAAGGCCCTTAACCCTCAACTGCTCAGATGTGTAATGAGATAAAAAATGTAAGTCGCTCTGGATAAGAGCGTCTGCCAAATGCCTAAATGTAAATGTAAATTATAAACAGCAACGTAGACAACACTCACTCTTTTTGCTATATTAAAATATTGCCCATTACTTATTTAAAATACTTATTTTGCCCATTGAAATGCTCTCCGACAGCAAATGCAATGAAGTTGCTTCCTTTTTCTCTGAGAAAATCAGTACTACTAGAAGGGCTACTAACACACAAAACAAGGGGAGACAGATCTGAACTTTGAATTACCATTGTGTATGAAATGTGCTATACAAATAAACTTGCCTTACTCAATAAAATAAAGATGTATGGTTAACACCATGTGAAATTCAACGGTATAACCACATTTACACAATTAAATATAGGCAAAAAAACTGCAAAAGGTCACTTACTTTTGCAATTAAAACAGTTCTTAAGAACCCAGTATCTCAACATGCAGTGATAATGCGTTCACTTCATCATCATCATTAGAACAGTGAAAAAGGAGTTGTTCAATTCAATATTATTTATATCGCTTTTAACAATGGTCTTTAAAATGGTCTAGAAAATTATGGAAATGTGTAAGAGCGAGAAAAGATTTATATAGAAGACTAAATTGAAGGCTAAAGGTTTGTGAAAGCTAAAAATCGATATAATAATAATAATAATACACTTGACAAACTAAATTATATCAAGGCATTTCCACTCCCAATTTTTTAGATTAAGCCACATTATTTCTACCCAAGTTGTGTTGTACTGAACATACTGTAGTCTCACTTTCACACTGCTACCTAACCTGTAAAAAAAAAAGACCTTTACATTCTGTTTCCTACTGTATTATCCTGATTTTATTTTGTAACCAACAAAACTATAATACCTTTTTTGTAATAAATAAATAAATATAAATTTTGTACTTACACAGTATAATTTAACCAGGTGAGGATGTTGCATTTAAATAAACTGTCATATGTAAATGTTGGATTTATACCGTAAAAATTAGACGTGTGCAGATGTTATATTCATGTTGCATAAATTTTGTGCAGATGTATAAATCTGTTTCACATGGATGATGCGTTTACACTTTATAAATTAGATGGGTGCTGATGATGCAATTTTATAGACTGTTGTTTCTGTGTAAGTCAGCTGCATGCAGATGTTGCATACATTGTATAAATAGACCAGGTGCAGATAGTGCATTTACAAATAAACTGGAATGTGCGCAGATAGAGCACTTGTACTGTAAAAATAAGTTGTGTGCAGATTTTGCATATATAAAATATATACATACACACACACACTGTACAGTATATGGGTCAATGACGTGACGCCCTCTTTTTCTGTCCAGGTTAATTTTATTTTGCAGAAAAAACTAAAACATACATAAAAAATTATCATCTACTTGTTATACCTTTTTTACCTACTAAACCACTCTAACTTCTCCAAATTTTTAAGTTTTTCATCATTTTCTGCTATCCGAAGTGCCAAAACACCATATGGGCCGACCGTCCGGCCTTGACTTTTGTTAGGAAAACTGGTTTAAAAACACTTTAAATCAACTTAAATATTCCTTTTCCTAGTTAACATAATTTCAAACATGTTTTACACTCATTGACAAAACTATAAAGCATTTGCACATATATTTCTATCATGATATACAAACGAATGTTGTCCGAATTATGTTGATTCTATCCATTTCATCCGGGGCGGCTATCAACAAACCACAATTTTGGGACCTTTATTTTAAAAAACATCTCAAGCATGGGATACTGCATCAGCCAGACACAAGTGAAGACCCCCTGGAAACAACTGTATAGTAAATCAGTCTCTTTCATATAGTAAGAAAAAGCTGTTTTTTAACGGCTGTGATGTCGTAGTCACTTTTGGTCATCATGTGGGGCGACCACCCCAAAACTGTGAATTATAATTTTTTTCCCACAAATCTATATTTTGATGATAAATTTGATAGTGCTTTGTCACTAGAAGAAGCTAGTTTGGTTTCTGAGGCTAACAGTTAGCCTGTTATACTTAAGTAAACTTGAAAACATCATATGGGGCGACCGAGTATCATGTGGGGCGACCACTGCTGAGTGTTTTAAATGATAGATATATGTCCTATATTTGTAGTTTTCATATCCTATACATCAATTATATACATTGAGTTAATTGTTTAAGCATAGTTATTTGTATATTTTATCTTTTTTTTTTATTCAGCCATTTTCCATTCCTTTTATAGGGATAAACATTTATTTTTTTGTTGTAGTACAATCCTACAGGAAAAATGTAAAAAAAAAAAAAAAAAACTACACAATGACATTCTATTTATCTTACTATACATGTATTAGTCATTTAAAACAAGTTTTAACCTATTTTACCTATTTCCTAGATGGCACGATTAGCAAGCAAAGAGAAGACTGCTCGTCATAGAAAGTCAACTCCGACCCTGCAGCAAGAGCAGAGTATCTCAACATTAAAGTACAACGGTTGTTACAGTTTCTTGCATAAATCCACTGTAGTCACGACAAGTCGTTTGCTGTGTTCTGTAGATTCGGTAGATTACAGTTACAACAACTTATTTTACTGTATCCTTTACCTCACAGTATCACGGTCAAAAGCTTGTGTTCTCCACACCTTTCTGTATCCTTTCGTGTCGTAACAACAACTTGCAACTAACGTGCGTGATAGACATGCAGCTACACAACTGTGGGATGATGTCACAGAACAACTTATGAAATGATGTCACAATACAACTTACGAGTATTATACTAAGTGCTTAAACTAATAAACTCAATTAACTTAACGTACAATGCTTAACTAACAAATTGAAATGGAATAAACACAACAACAAATTACAAGAATGAAATATGGCCCTTACAATGAGAAAAGAAAGGGCCAGAACAAGAAACTTATTATTTGTGATATTTGAATGTTAAAAGGATAATTGAGATGCAAGTAGTGTTCATCCCTGTCCAATAAATCAAAAAGGTTCCAAAAAAGAGATTCTTTACTCAGCTTCTCAAGTTCTTGAAGCATTTAATGTGTGTTGCAATAAAAATTATATTTTAAATGTTAATGTCCTTCTGATTTGTCATATTTAAATGTTGAAATGTTATTTGTATAAAAAGAGTTAAATTTTTTTTCGTCTTGAACTCTTTTGTGTACATTTTAACTGACATTTTTATACCTGTGGTTTTCTTATCATTTGGGGCGACCATATGTCATGTGGGGTAACCAACAAATGGCAATAATTACACTAAATTCATAACCAAATATCCATCAGTTTAGCCTCAAATATTAATCAGTGGTATGCTATTGTTGAATGTGTAATATCTGTATAAATGCTTATTCAGTTTTTTTGCTTTTGAAGTAAAAATCAGTATTGTAACTGGATAATGAGGGAGACTCTGATATTATAGAATAAACTTGTAAAATAATGGCTTCATAAAATGAAAGGGCACTAAAGTTTATCTTTCTTCATCAGTTTATCTACTTACTGATAGGAGTTCAACTAGTCTTAATGATACATAAAAATGGGAATTTTGAGATATATTACAGTCGCCCCAGATGACTTTTTTAAGGCTATGTATTATAAAATAAGTGTAAAAACATTAAAATGTAAAATTTTTTACTTTTCTTTTTAAAGGCATGTGTACACTACGTTCCAAATGTTTAGAAAATGGCAAAACATATCCATATTTTTGGTATTTTAAAATTGGCCTATTAAAAAGTCTTATCCGTCAATGACCCACATGCATACATACATATACACACTACATGGTTATGCAGCCAGATGTTGCATTCATATGCATGTGTAAAGTGTTTGCATTAATACTGTGTAGATTAGCAGTGTGCAGACTTTGCATTTCTATGCACTGTTGTGTGTGCAGATCTTGGGATTTATACTGTAAACATTAGCAGTGTACAAATGGTGCATTACATACATTGTTGTGTGGGCAGATTTTGCGTTTATATGCATTATTGTGTGCGTGTGTGTGTGTGTGTGTGTGTAAATTTATACTGCAAAATGTACATAAACAGTGCCAGTTGTGTGTGCAGATTTTAGTTTATTAAAAAACATCAGTTTATTACAGATGTTTGGTTGTCAACCGCCATCTACAGACTAACCAAAATTTAACTTACTTAAAAACGATACCAATATTTAAGGATTTTGTCAGTAAATTTAATAAGTTCCTGTTCATTTTAAAGTATGAGCTGAATTCTACTAGTTAGCACAAAGAGTTCAGGGTTGTTCTGGAAGGCTGGTTGACATCACGGTTGCTAGCTAGCTTGCTAACATTCGAGACAAAAATAAATACCTTGTCTTCATATTTTAGTGTTGCATGAATCCAATTTTTTAATTAAAACTTTTCGATTATTAAAAATTAAATATTTTCTCCGTATAGTATCACCTAAGCAACACAATGCGCTCCGGTTGCCTGTTATTATTATTTAGCCAGCTAGCCACATCTGCCCTAACGTTATCAACAGTGCTATGCCCGTTAACTTACCCGAGCCCGGGGCTTTATCTCCATCTTTCATAGGTACACAAATGATGATGGTTACATTCTGAAAAATATTATTACTACACAGCCACAGAATTCCTCCAAAAGCCGAGCTAGTGTTGTTGTTGTAGTCGTGTGTGTAGCTCCAGGACGACGGCCTTTAATTAAAGGGGGAAAAACCCTCCGCTTGCTGTTTATCTTAGCTAGCAGCCGGACAGTTTCTCCATTTTCCCCTAATATTTAGTATTCACGAGGGTATATCAAGCGTAAATAATACTAATTGTCGTCGAAGACTGTGCAAAATATATCGCGGTTTTCTACATTCCTACTTAAACTCGCAAACAGCGCAAAAACGCAAAGCGTTCAGGCGCTAAAGCGACATTAGCAACATTAGCTTTGTGCGCGTTACTAGATACCCCCAACTCCCGCATCACCGGGTACATAATACTGTTACAAGGGGCATAAAAAGAGTCCCTGCACCACTTCTACTCAAAAACATAAGTAACAAAAAAAAAAAAAAAAGAAATTTAACTGAATTGGAAAAAAATAAACGATTGGATTCATTCAAGCACAGTTTGAAAATCTGTCATTTTCAAAAAAAGGTCCCTTGTTCAATAAACATATTTCAAAATACATTTAAACATATTAACATACTAAGATTAAATGTTAACATAATATTTTTCATAACTGTCAAAGGGAGAATAATGATTTGCAAATGTATTTTGCCATCCATAACAACTGGTACCTGTACCTTTGAGAGTAAATATTTGGAAATGATCTAACATAAGTACTTGTACAGGGGACATTCAAGTCAAACCAAGACTTGTGGAAAATAATATATTATCAAAAATGTATCTTAAACAAACATGTAAAACTGATGGACATTTAAAGAAGATTTCAAGCATAATACGGTGATGAGACTCAGAAAAACATTTGAATAGTGCAAACACTTTAAAGAACGGCCATGCAATCACTCAATCATTCACAAACACCACTTTTATATTACAGGAACTCAGATGGAAGTAATTGCCACATCCCCCGTACAGTCCTGACATCAAGCCATTTCCACACGTTTGGGACATGAAAGGAGTTCCTGAGAGGCCAGCGTTTCAGACATGAAGGAGGCAGTTCGACCATGGCTCCAGAATGCTGAGAAAACTTTCTACCTTAATGGTACTGTATCCATGCACTAGTGAAATGCTGGGATAAATACATTAGTATAGCAGGGGATTATAGAGAGAAATGAAAGTAGTACTCTGTTATTCAGTCCTGGACCATTGCTACATATATGAAAACAACAGCATATACTGTATGAAAACAACATTGGCTGTAATTCTTTGATTCTTATTTTCTGAAAATTACCTACTGTAGCTTAGCTTCTATAACAGATTATTTCTTGTAATTTATCCAGCACTTATTTAGCTCATCAGGCCAGGCAAGTTTGCATCTCTACAAAAAACATACTTTAATACAGGTGGTTGGAAATAAAGCTTGTAGGATAAAGTACGTAAGGCTGTGCTTGTGCATATCTGAGCATTTATTTTAATCATGTAATCTAATAATTACTATTACAGATTATGGGAACTAGAACCAACCAGGTATGTCAGAAAACATTACAGGCTATAATAACTGTGAACCACACTTTCTGAGGAAACAGTCTTCAGTGGGATTTTTATATACTAGTCACATCTTCATGACATTAGTCAAAAGTGATAACATGGAGCACTGGTTTGAAAGAAAAAGAAATCAAATACATAGCAATTAACTACTCATGAATGATAAGCAATAAAAGGTAACTGGTGTCACCATTCACACATGTTAGTTGCTACCATTTTTAATCAAAAGATTTTAATTGAATTGACCCTTATTTACCTTAGTTCAATTTAGATTCAAAACAGATCTTTTTAAACTATGGAAGACCATGTAAGACCTCTTAATCAAAACAAAATTCTGGAGCACATACAGTACAGTACTATGCAATACATTTCATCAAACCTCCATTAACCACAATCAAAACTGTATATGATCAAGTCCACACTTAGAACCTCATTGTAACTTCTTGATAAAAGAAAATTGAATTTAAATTACTTATTAAAGTTCCATTTAAATTCTATTACATTTTTATGAACAGCAGTAATAAAGGTTATACTGTAATATGAATTATACACTGCATTTAATTGTCCTTAACTTAAACTTTTCCACAATTGAAGCAGATTCCTGAAATTTAAAGAAGGGATTTATTGGTATTTTCACCACAATTACTTGACATATTTAACATTTTAAGGTTTAGTGTGGTCCGCACTTGTCGGGGTATTTCTAGCACAATCAAGTTCTTGATTTTTACCCATTCTGGTAAAAATGAGCAGTATTATACTTAGGATTGTTGTACTGGATGGAAGGTGAACCTCCACCCCAGACTATTACAAGTTTTTTTCTAGGGCAACCTGGTAGGAAAAAATATATATATATTTTAAGATTGCATGACAATTTACCAAGGTGGAATTATTATGTCTTCTGATAGCAACTGATTGCACCAGAACTACTTTAGGTCTTTTACACCAACATGAATATGTACTTACGCAATAAATTTTAGGTATTTTATAGGGAAAAGATTTTGTAAACTTTTTCCATGTCTAAATATTTTGGGCTATTTTGTATATATTCATAACAGCATAATCCCATTTTCATAAATCCATTTCAGTTTTTTTAAGATTTGTAAAACATATAGGGTATTGTTTAGTAAAAAAACTGAAAATTAGTCATATAATGATACTCTTTATACAGTGGGGCTAAAAAGTATTTAGTCAGCCACCAATTGTGCAAGTTCTCCCACTTAAAAAGATGAGAAAGGCCTGTAATTTTCATCATAGGTATACCTCAACTATGAGAGACAAAATTCGGGGGGGGAAATCCGGAAAGTCACATTATAGGATTTTTAAAGAATTCATTTGCAAATTATGGTGGAAAATAAACAAGCAAGATTTCTGCCTTTCACAGACCTTTAACTTCTTCTTTAAGAGGGTCCTCTGTCCTCCATTCGTTTCCTGTATTAATGGCATCTGTTATAAGTATAAAAGACACCTGTCCACAACCTTAAACAGTCACACTCCAAACTCCAATATGGCCAAGACCTCACCCCAAGATCTCACCCCATGGGGTCAAAAAGATCGCAAGAACTGTTAGCAAAAATCACAGAACCACATGGGGGGACCTGCAGAGAGCTGGGACCAAAGTAACAAAGGCTACCATCAGTAACACACTGTGCCACCATGGACTCAAATCCTCCAGTGCCAGACGTGTCCCCCTGCTTAAGCCAGTACATGCCCAGGCCCGTCTGAAGTTTGCTAGAGAGCATTTGGATGATCCAGAAGAGGATTGGGAAAATGTCATATGGTCAGATGAAACCAAAATAGAACTTTGCGTTTAGAGGAGAAAGAATGCTGAATTGCATCCAAAGAACACCATACCTACTGTGAAGCATGGGGGTGGAAACATCATGCTTTGGGGCTGTTTTTCTGCAAAGGGACCAGGACGACCGATCCGTGTAAAGTAAAAAATGAATGGGGCCATGTATCGTGAGATTTGGAGTGAAAACCTCCTTCCATCAGCAAAGGCATTGAACATGAAACATGTCTGGGTCTTTCACCATGACAATGATCCCAAACATACCACCTGGGCAATGAAGGAGTGGCCTAGCCAGTGTCCAGGTCCCATAGAAAACCTTTGGAGGAAGTTGAAAGTCTGTGCTGCCTAGCGACAGCCCCAAAACATCAACAGAAATTGGCCAAAATACCACCAACAGTGTGTGAAAACCTTGTAATGACTTACAGGTTTGTAAAAAAAAAAAAAGTTACCAGTTTCATTGTCTGTAGTTATGTTAAATACAGTATGTATACATTGCAAATCAAGTGTGTTGACCTATTTTATTATAGACTTTCATTTATTATAGTACCTTTTCTTATTCTTCTGAAACAAACACATTTTTTTTATTTACCCTGCATGTTAGCTACTATTGTAGGCTGTATTACATAGGTAAGGACTATAACACAATAGTGCATGCTATACTAGAAAAATAATTAGCAACAGGGTCATGTGACACAGCATGATGTGAGGCAAATCATTTAACCTCAAAAGCATTATTTGTGCATTTTAATCTTCTCGGAGGCAGCTACTTAGAATTTATAGAATCTTGAGGTCTGTCAACCTACAGACGCGTCCTCAAAAAATTCTACACATAAGTGCATGCAACAAATAAACCAGGACAACATAAAACATAGAAAGATAGGGGAATGGTGTGGATGTATTGAAGAATTCAAATTGCACAAGGAATGAAGTTTAAAAATTAAGTGATACAATTTCTACTAGTTCACATTCCACTTAAGCTGTCTGATCAAATAAAGTTTTTGTAGACTCAAAAAGCTGGAAAGCTTAAAGTTTTCCACAAAAAAGGGGGATGGCATTACTAGCTAATTATATAGCTATTATATAGCTAGGATTGCTAGCTTTTGTTTTGGGGTCAAGCTTGCTAATAGTTTTGGATTAAGAATATAAGGTTGAATTTGATCTGATATATTTGCTAAACAGTCTATATATATATAGACTGTATATATACACATATCAGAGACATAAAGAATAATTGGGACTGGCCATTCACACATTCATTTATTCTTCTTATCCTTATGTTATGATAGATCCATAGCAACACTGAGTTTGAAGTAGGATTTTTACCCTGTATCAGACAACAGTCCAAAGATATTAACACCAATGGTTGATTGAGCATAACCAATTCATCTATCCGCATGTTTTTGGAAAGCGCCAAAAAATGGAGACCCTGGGAAAATTCCAAATAGAAACAAAATGTTAACCTTCACACAGACATCTAGAAAAAATCATTATGATTTCACAGATATTTACTAGTTATATTAATCAAAACTATGCATGGCTTACTAAAGAAACAAAAAATTGTGCTAAAGAAACAAAATGTTTTTTGTTTCTTCTCTAGGTTTTTATACCGATGTCACTGTCCCTTTAACAACTTGATTTTTAATGAAGAGCCTTCCACACAGTAGACAATCTTTCAAGAAGTGACGTAGTGGTAAGCACCTCCAGGGTCAAGAGGTCAATTCCTGGCTCCGGTCTCCCATGCTCGATGGTTTCTTCCACGTACATTTGCATAAGGTTAATTGGCATTTCCAAATTGCCTGTAGTGTGGACCCTGCAATGAATCAGCACCCTGTACACAGGATAAGCAGTACAAAACAACACTGGCGTACCACAGGGCTGTGTGCTAAGACCCTTCCTTTACTCCCTCTTCACCCACGACTGCAGGCCTGGGTATGGATCTAACAACATCATCAAGTTTGCAGACGATACTACGGTGATCGGCCACATCAGCAACAACGATGAGTCTGCCTACAGAGAGGAGATCAAGCACCTGGCCACTTGGTGCACGAACAATTATCTGCTCCTTAACACCAATAAGACCAAGGAGCTCATTGTGGACTTCAGGAAAGGAAGAAGAGGTTCACATCAACCCATCCACATCAACGGGATGGTTGTTGGGCCTGTCTCATCCTTTTAGTTCCTGGGGACCCACATTTCGGAGAACCTATCCTGGTCCACTAACAGCTCTAGCCTGGTCAAGAAGGCTCACCAACACCTATTCTTCTTGAGAAGAACCAGCTGTCCTCAACTACTCTGGTGAACTTCTATCGCTGCACAATAGAAAGCTGCTCTGTTGCTGAGCGTAAGGCACTGCAGCGGGTGGTAAAAACTACCCAGCGTATTATAGGGACCCCACTTCCAGCCATTGAGGACATTTAAAGGAAACACTGTGTGCGACGAGCACACAGTATTCTTAAGGATTACTCTCACTCCGCCCACAAACTGCGCTTCAGGTGTGCCAGGTCAAGAACCAGCAGACTGAGGAACAGCTTCTTTCCCAGAGCTGTCTCCTTATTGAACTCTGCCCCACACTGACACCTGCCCACCCCTCACACACCCCTACACTCCTCCCATTACACTATTTACACTTTACACTATTTAATATTGACTGCACTACACTGTACATACCTGTTTGAAAATACAAATATCCATGCACAATATATTTGTAAACTTCTGACTGAGTATATACCCCTACATGCCTACTTGTAAATTCCTGTACATTATGTTCATATCCACCTGTGCATGTCTACTTGTAAATTCCTGTCTATAGAAAATAGCAACCTGTACATTATGCTCATATCTATTTGTAAATTCCTGCCTACAGTTAATAACAACTTGTATATATTGACCACCCACTGTAAATTTATAATTATAGTTACCTGCAATATGTATACTATGCTTACATAATATCCTACACATTATGTTCATACCTATTTGCAAATTTCTGACTACAGTTAATAACAACCTGTATATACAGCTCATCCAATGTAAATTTATAAGTATAGTTACCAGCAATCTTTATAATATCCTTCTGTAATAGTTACCCATAGTTTCTCCCTGCACATATCCCTCTTAAGTGTACTTAGAACTTATACCTTTATCCTGCACTTTCTGCTAATTGCACTTCTGGTTAGACCTAAACTGCATTTCATTGCCTTGTACTTGTACATGTGTAATGACAATAAAGTTGAATTTAATCTAATCTTATCTAATCTAATCTAATCTAATCTAATCTAATCTAATAGAAGATGAACATACAATACAGCACCAGTCAAAAGTTTGAACACAAGTTTGGATTAAAATTTATTTTATACCTTCTAGAATTTAATTTATACATTTCCACATATATTGGATTTATATGTGTTATGATATGTGTTAGAAAATAAAACATATGGCATTAGGTTATTAAGTAATAACAACAAGTCAGTCAAATTAGTTGTTATTTTAAGACACAAAGGTCAGCTGTTCTGGAATTGTTCTTGCAAGAACAGTATTATCAAGTGCGTTTGGAAAACCCATCAAACACCATGATAAAACTGGCCCTCGTGAAGACCATCCCGGGGAAATTTACCTCTGATGCAGAGAAGTTCATTTAGAGTTACCAGCCTCAAAAATTACCAATTTACAGCACCTCAGATTAGAGCCATTATAAAGGCTTTATACACCTCAGTATCAACTGTTCAGGGGAGATTATTGCATATTTTTAAGATTAAAGGAATGTAAATCAGGAAAGAGAATTATAACGTGTGTCCATATATATTGTGTGTGTGTGTGTGTGTGTACTGTAACTCAGGGTGTTGGAACAGCCAAGTCAAAGTCCAGTCCAGACTTTGACCTTCGACATTTTTAAACATTTCAGACATTAATGAACTTTGTAAAAAGGAGTGAGACAGATTTTCTCCGCAATTATCCTAGGTTTACTGGTGCTGAAAGTAAAATACACACACTTGTTCATACAGTGTATGAGTAATTTCCAATAATTTCTAAAATGCTCTGTAATGTCGTGAAACGACACACATGCGCAGTACACATCTAAAAATAACGTGTGCGCATGCTCGAACTGAGGACGCTGATTGGCAACAACATAAGCACAGAAGACGGAAGCTGGGGAAGACGGAACTTCGAAACGCACATTGGCACCTTAATTAGAAAGACGCTAACAATTACACTAAAGTGAAGTTACTAAAGAAAGAACCGAGTAATCTTTCGCGTTTTTAGATTCAAGTGAAGACTGTAAGAGTAGTGGTTTGTTAAGGGGAAATAACTCCACGTATCGGCTCAGAGTTCTGTCAGGTCAACAGAAAGTGAAAGTAAACGCTTATCATCATCATGGCGTCTGCGATGGACGAGGATATTACCGACAGACCTTCTCTTCTCGAGTCTGATCTCACCTGCCCGGTGTGTCAGGATCTTTTCCAAAACCCTTTGCTACTCTCATGCGGTCACAGTTTTTGTACTAATTGTCTTGAGTCCAGCTGGAAGCAAAGGCGCGGGAAGACGTGTCCCGTGTGTCGGAAGAACTGCGAGGGGGAGACGCCGATCCCGAACCGCGCCCTGAAGAGCACGGCCGAGTCTTTTCAGAAAGAGAGAGGATGGCGCATCACAAGCGCTCCTCCTGTGATCTGCGGCTTACACCAGCGCGACCTCCAGCTCTACTGCGTCCATGATGAGGAGCCCATATGTGCGGAGTGCGTCGCCCTGCACTCAAGCCATGACGTCAGACCTGTAGACCATGGAGTCAAGTACTGCCAGGTTCACCAGCTGCTTTTTATTTACACTAACCTACTGATTCCATTTTTTTATGTTTTACATTGTGTAATATGAATGTTTCCCTAGGTATTATGATGTAATTTCGAGAAATTAAGGAGCCTTGCACCTCCAGGGTCAGGTTCGATTCCGATCGCGGTCTGTGTGCGTGGAGTTTGCATGTTCTCCCTGTGCATGATGGGTTTCCTCCGGGTACTCTGGTTTCCTCCCACAGTCCAAAGACACACAGATTAGAGTAATTGGTGCTCACAGAATTAGCCGTTGTCATTAGTCATGAAATCATTCATTCAGTTATTCTCCCTGCCGCATAGCCTGTGTAAAGTCAGGGTGCCTATCCTAGGAAGCTAAGGGCACAAGGCCGGGGTCACCCTGGACTGCACACCCCAATCATAATCTTCAGAGAGTCTAGAAACCCCCATTCTATGACACATTTATTTTGAGGAAACCGGAGTCCCTAGAGGAAACCCACAAAGAACAAATTGCAAACTCCACGCACACAGAGTGAAGGCAAGGAATAAAATAAATGAGAACTTATTTTATTTAAACAGTCGTCTTTAGTAATGGCACCAAAAAACTAATGATTAACATACATACATACAAAACATTGGGTCACACCGACTATTTATAAAATATTGTATTTTATATCAATTAGTTGATCGCAGCAGTGATGATTGGTGAAAAGAGCATCTTAGTAAGACTTGACAAGTTATCTCACAACAACCAACCGCTGGTTTGGGAGCTGGACGGCTGTGCAGGACAGTTAACATCTGCTCAAAATGTCACTAAATACACTGTATGGCCAAAAGTTTTTGGACACATGATCTCACCTGTTCTAAGGTGTGATAGTGTCCACATACTTTTGGCCATGTAGTGTAAGTCTTAAGGCTTTTATTATTATTATTATTATTTTTATTATTATTATTATTATATGTATATATTTCTTCAGAATCTTTTTCTAATTGTTTTGTATCCAATTTCCACCTGTCCCGTTAGGGCGTTCCCAGATCAGCAAAAGTTGGTTTCTCCGACGCACATAAAGCCACCAACCACACGTTTTAAAATTGTAACTTAGTCAGCGTTAGGGAGCGGTGTTACACACTTGGAGAAAAACACTATCCAATCCCTTCCATTTGTGTGAGCTCACAGACTCCCATGATTGGCTAGTGTGCCACCGCCCAGCATACACCATTTAAATCCTGATGAAAATGGCCAAATCCACAGCATAGAGTGAGGCACTAAATTATTTTATGAATATGAATGTTAGATAATTCATATGCTATGGCCTCCTGCACAACTTTAATGCTAGCTCTTTTGTTGTTAAAGGGATTGCTTGTGTAAGGAGGACTAAAATCCCTGACCTACTCATGTAACAACTACATTCATCACACCACCTCCCTATTTACAACTAATCCAATCCTAATAGAGTTTTAAAGTATAATCTAACCAGATTTATAATTAACCAAATACTATTTAACACAGGAACCAACATGTGTATTTTTCAGGAAATGCTCAACTTTAAAATCAAGATACTTGCTGATAAAGTGGAGTCTTTTAAAAGGGTGAAGAAACGATGTGCCGATACAGTCAATTATATTCAGGTAATTGATATTCGTTGTCAACTTTTACTCTCTTTGCTTTTATATGCACAATTCTAATGCTGTTTGTGGTGTAATGACGAGACCTTTGAAAACATGAAACTGGTATCTTTACAGAGACAGTCAGAGGAAGCTGAGCGGCAAATCAGACAGGAGTTCGAGAGGCTCCATCAGATCCTAAAAGAAGAAGAAGCTTCCAGAATTGAAGCCCTGAAGAAAGAAGAGGAGCAGAAGAAAAAGATGCTGAAAGGGAAGATTGAAAGCATCGAACAAGATATCACCTCTCTCTCTGCACTGATTCAGTCAGTGACCAAAGAGATGGATGCAGAGGATTTGGTTGTCCTACAAGTAAGAAATTTCTCTTTGAATGGAAATTAGCATTCGTTCAGAACAGGGCATGCCATCTGAAATGACTTTTTAAAGTAGTAAAGGAAGTTTATGGCTTTGTTGCTGAGTATTAATTTAAAAATATCTTTTTACCTTTAGAAATACCAGAATCTTAAACAAAGGTAAGTGTTGCTTTTATCCTTCCTGCTTCAAAAGATAATTTGACCATGCAACACAGTGATTCTGATATGTTGTTTTGATGTCGTCCAGGGCACAGTGGACTGATGAAGAGTCCCATAGGTTTCCTCCTGGAGTTCTCATCAACGTGGCCTTTCATGTTGGAGCACTAGATTACAAAGTTTGGGAGAGCATGCGGTCTCAGGTTAAATGTTGTAAGTGTGGATTTTTGTATCACAAAGTATGCCCTTTAAAGAAAAGTTAAATTATTTAAGTAATAATGTTTTTCAAGGACATGCTGGTACAATTGCTTAATGGTTTCTTACATTACCTACAGTATTTGTTGATAGTGGTGCAAATGGTATTTAGCCTTCATTCTTTAACTAAAGAGTGATGCAGCAGTACTATAGTCGTTTTTATTATACTCTGCTCAAATAAATAAAGTTTCCAAGCTCCAACTTGGTGACTGCCATCTTATCGACAGTCAAGTATCTGTTGTGACCTGGTTATGCTGAATTGCATACTAAAAACTTTGATTCTTGTATGTGCTGTCTCCACTATTTCTACTATATGTATTTTAACTTAAATTTTTAAAATGAATAACATAGTGAAATCGGTAATGGCGATTAAAGCACAGTAATCAAATTAAAATACAGCACCAACCAGCAAATCCAAAAGTATGTGGACAGCTGACCATCTCAAGTCATACTGAACGCGTTCTTTCCTAAAACTGGTGCCACAAAGCATTGGCGATACATGTATGGTTTCCATGGGAGCCTAAAACATAAGAAATCGAAACATGATCCAATATGACAGTTACCCTGTGTGCAAATCAAGCACCATGAAGCAGATGTGGACATCCGCACATTTTTGGAACAAATTTGACTCATTATTAGTGCCTCAACTCACTAATGCGCTTGTGTCTGAATGAGCAAATCCCCACAACAGTGCTCCAGAATCAAGTGGAAGAAGAGTAGTGGTTATTATAATAGCAGAGGAAGAATAAATAAATATGGAATGGGATGATTAACGAGTGTGGAAATTTACTTACCAATGCCTAAAAGGTATTCTCAGATCTAAGAATAAATATATGGACTAATTTTAAAAGATTCTTCATTTGATTCTAAACTAAATTTTAAAATTGTTGTCTTCTCTGTAGTTCCAGTGCTGATGGATCACAACACAATTTCACCATGGCTCTTCTTGTCTCCCGACTACGCAAGTGTAAAAGAGAACACAGAGAGGCAGTCGGTCCCAGACAACCCTGAACGCTTTGACCCCTGCGTCTTTGTCCTGGGCTCGGAAGGTTTTGGGTCTGGGCGTCATCGCTGGGAGGTCAATGTAGGGGACAATCCAAAGTGGGTCCTCGGAGTGTGTAAGGAGTCTGTGGCCCGCAAGAGGAAGTTCACAGTGACAACATCTGGAGGCGTTTGGAGCATCGGCTTAAGTAAAGGAGTGTACAGCGGTCTGACTTCACCTCGCACCGTCCTATCTGTTGAAAAAAGGCCAGAGATAATCAGGGTGAAACTCAACATGGACAAAAGCGAGGTGTCCTTCTGGGATGCAGTCACTGGGGCACACCTCATCACCTACAATGACAAATTTTCTGAGAAGCTCTTCCCTCTCTTTGGCCCTGGGCTCCACAATACTCCTATGGCAATCCAGCCTGCCAAAGTCACCATCCATAAGTAGCACTAATATGCACGGGGGTGTAATAATGCAGTATGACATACCGTATTATTTAATACGTGGCTTTTAATTTTATACGATTGCATCTGTACCAGTATCACAGAGATGGAGAGACGGTTTCTCTCTTG
This sequence comes from Clarias gariepinus, assembly GCF_024256425.1. Classification (NCBI taxonomy): domain Eukaryota; kingdom Metazoa; phylum Chordata; class Actinopteri; order Siluriformes; family Clariidae; genus Clarias; species Clarias gariepinus. The sequence continues at coordinate 9,874,604 of NC_071125.1, forward strand.
ATCAGAGCACTACTGTGTAATTAGACGTGTTAAATTCAGTTATGTTCGAGTGCACAGCTTGTGTTATGTTTTGTGCTGCTAGAGTCTGCTCACTTTAGCTCTTTGAATCGCAGCTGATGCTACTTCCATTGCTGGGAGCGAATTGGCTGTGTTCTTAGGGTGGAGAGATGGCATACATGTACACCACATCAATCATAGCACTGTGAGTCATGGGTGTCTCAGAGCTCACATGGGCAGAGAGGGGGTGATGGCAAATAGCACTTTTTACAAAGTGTCTTATGTTGCCCCCTAGCAATCAGTTCAAAAACGTGTTCAGCTGGCATCTTGTGTCTGAGAGGAAAGATCTGATAGCACATGGTTGGGAGCTGTTTTTAAGTCTGTCTTAAATCAAAATTGAGGCACCTATAGTAAAAGTACATTACCATATGATTAGGTCCTTATAAATCTTTCTTCTTCAAGGTCACTATGCAGAGGAGAATTTTTTTTTAGCTAAGACCTAGTGTAATGTACTTTTATGTTCCTTAGTTTTGATTTAAGTGAGACTTGAAAAAACCTAAACTGTCCTATTAATAGGGGAGTGCCCTGAACATGGGTGGGAATTGTCCACAATTAAATTAAGGAGTATATTGGAGAAAATATCAAAAGCAGAACAAAAAGTCTGCTCACACAAGCATTGTGTCAATATAATGTTTCACTGCATTTTCAATGCTTGAATATCCACTTTATTAACAATGAAGTCATATCAAGAGATCACTCTGTCATATTGTATTTAGATTTTGTACATTGTTACACCCCAGAGCAAAAGTATTAGGTATGTATGAGCATAAACCAGAGTTAGTCTTGTATTTTGCATCATCACAATGGTATCGATTTATTTGATCGTTAATTTGAAAGACAGTTACTGATTATCGATTGATATTGATATTGATCGGTGGCTGATCGATCAAAGCACCCTTAAAAGAAATTTTTGGAATGTTACTACAGAGTCTTAAATATGGTTGAAGCTGTTATAGTTGCAATTATGCAATTTAGCAAGGTTGTTTATTTGTATTTTATTTTATTTTTTTCTGGTAAATGTATTATCACAGAATTCTGTGAGAAGTCTTGAGCCTCGATCATTTCTTCATGTTTTGCTTTTAAAAAGCCACACATTCTTATATATTTTTAATGTATTCTTGAATAGTTTTTCAGGCTGCTCATATTTGGCAAGTTTTGGGCTCTAATTTTCAGTCCCTGTACCCGACCAGTTTCAGAGGAATGTTTTGTTTGTTAAGCCACACAATGATTTATGTAGAACACCTGGAGGAAAACCTATGAATAATTCAAGCATAAAAAACATCAGGCATTAACCAGTGAGAAACAGGTGCAGATAATGCCAGATGATTAGACCGGTGATTAGTATACTGGTGATGCTGAATTCAGAGTGGTTGGAACAGACAAGAGGGGAAATGAGGTTGCTGCTGAGGTTACATAAACAACTAATTTTTAAACACTTTGCTCTCTGTCACAGTAAACCATTTGGTTCCATTTCTTTAATTTAATCTGTATTATTTAATTTAAAAAGAAGAAATGGTCAGGGTGACCCAAGACTTTTGCACAGCACTGTAACATTTGATATTAATCTTATTACCAACCTAACAGCCTTTTTTCTTCTTCTCTTTCCATCTTCTCTTTCTCACCCTCTTTTTTGCTTTACATTCTCCTTTTTAATCTTTTTTCATTAATTTTCCATATCCTTCCTTTTCTCTTCCTTCCTGTAAATGAATTTATTTACATTGTTCCTCTGATTCACAAATGTTAAAAATTAACTAACGACTGATGAAAAATTAACTGATTTATTTTTAATGTGCCTTATGAACCAAAGCTTATTAATGGAGGCATAATTTTATGATTTGATATGTTATAAAATGTATTGAATTATGAAAACTGATCTGCACTACCTAATTATCAAAACATTAAGGCAAGAGTTTCATTATTTATAAATAAAACTCTCTGGCTGCCCTTTTCATTGACCCGCAGTCGTAACCTTCAACCCACCACTAATAAGAAATTTTTGTTGTGTTAATGATTTAAAGAAACTTGGAATTTAACTGTATTTACAGTGTTATTTTTCACATGGTAGTCCTGAGAGCAGTAGGCTATGCAACCTAAATCAGAGTTGGCTATAAATAAAAAAATATATAAATAAAATAACTCTGTCTTTGATTATTTTCTGGTTTGGATCCATTGTTTTTAAATACAGTCAGGAGAAAAATCTATATTTCAGAACCTCTGAGGGGTGTTTAAATCAATCCAGGACTTTTCATTGTGCTGAACAGAACACAGTTATGAGAGTAACTACTTCTCTGTGCACAACCAGCCATAATATTATGGCCACACCCCCTTCTGCAACCAAAAGTCATGAACTGTTCAACTTAAACTTCATCCTGTCATTGGCTCAGTCATGCAGTCCCGAAATATCTCACAAGAGCTGCAACTTTGGAGTTGCTCTGACCCAGTCATCCAGCCATCACAATTTGGCTTTTGTCAAAATTATATATATATATATATATATATATATATATATATATATATATATATATATATATATATATATATATTAACTTTTTTAATGGCATAATTATTTGTCTATTTTCTTTCATTTTATTATCATACTCGGAAGTTTAAGAACTTTGAGAACTTTCTTAGCTTGTTTGTTTTATTTCAGGGAGTTCAGGGTCTGAAAACAGTAGGATAGCATATGGGTCGTCCTTCTAAATGTGCAGTTGTTATTGCTTTTCTCCACCCCCGAGAGTTTGTTTGTTTTTTTCTTTAGCTAAAATTCATTATGTCTGCACCGTGTGTGGGTGATTTGACACCCGGTGTGATAGAGCCCATGCAGGTGGAAAAATTAAGCCCAGCAGGACACGTTCATTCCATCTAGGTTTTATGGTAATATAAACCATACAGAACACAGGAGATCACTCTTCTATGCACTATTTCTGTATTTTAATGTCGGTTTATAGTCGACTTATTGCTACTTGTGTAATTTATTTAATACTTTAGTGCTTTAATACATGGATCAGGTCATGTACAGAACCTATACGACTTGATTTTGTTGTAAAATATAAGTTTGTATATTTAGTTAGAATAAATACTCTAAGAAGTTGTAATTCATTTTTGTTCCCTCAGCTGAGCGAGCATTGGAAATAACGAATTTCCATGTGTTCTCAAAGAAATTCATCTCTGAAGGACACTTACTGAAAACCATTTCATCAAGAACCTTGAGAAGTCAGTTGACAGCTTTGGTACTTTATGACAAATTTTCTGTTTTGAGAAATGCTTTCATGTTGTTTTTGGGCTTTAAACTACTGTATTTGGATGTAAATACTGTATAATGTTTGACATTGTCTAAAAATATACATTTTTTCTGTCCTGTATTAACTCAGATTGATGTAAGTTGTGTTTGACCAAACTGGGTTCTTATTAAAAATTTATACATAAAAATATTATAATAATAAAAAATAATAAATAAATGTATGAATGAATGAATGACCATGTGATAGTTACCCTAGTAATCTAGTGGTGTCTGTAGAATGGTATTTGGACAGTATACCATGTCGTGCTGCTACATGCTACCACATTATGGTGCATGGTTCTGCCATGGTACATACATTAGTACAATGGTACATGGCCTATAGTATGCTACATCCTTCTATCACATTCCATACTATGGTACTATGGAACACGTAGCAGGATGCTGTTACAAAAGTTACACAATTACACAATACTTTGTTAAATACCATGATGAGTGCTCTGCAGATTAGCAGAGGTTAGCAGCTATATAATGTGACACTGCCTGTACTATGTCATACCTGCTGTACTTTGGTTGCCATTGCCGTAACCCTATGGAGTATCATAGGATTCACCAGAGTAGTGTATTAACCTTTGGAGTGCACTGTAATGAGTAAAATAGTACCATGCCATTAACATTACCATTATGGTACATAAACAGGTACAACATATTTAAATTTTTGACAGTTTTCTGGATAATAATATCATACTATGTTACATAGTACAAAGTACTACAGTATATCAGTAAGTAAATACAGTGGTACAATCTAAAATACCATGGTACTTTAGCATGATAAATTGCGTTATGGATTTAAATGCCTGTGCATGCTTGGTGTCTGTTTTTTTTTTGTGTGTGTGTTTAAATGTTTCCATTAGATTTTAACTGAAATGCTTGTATTGTGTTACAGGTTTATTTAACACTTTAGGCTCCATTAGGAGCACAGGACTAAGACAACACCCCGCTGCCAATTCTTCACCAGCATTTCCTTCAAAAAGCTGAGAGAAGACATGGTCTACACATGGCTAGACCGGCTTGGTGGATTTTGTGTGCCTACAATCCAAAATGACCATGACTGTGTTCTAAAATTGGATGCTACTGTAGAAATTATTATCTAAAACTATGTATCTATTTATGAGCTATGGTGCTATACTATATACAGTAGAATGATCGAATGGTTTCAGACGCACCCACAGATAGGACATTTGTGTAATTGTTAAACACTTGATCCAGCTACCTAGCAGTTTTTACTGATCAGTTTTCAACACAAATTTACTTACATAGCAGGATATGGATTTGGATGGAGCCTGGAACTGTATCTCTTTGTACTATGCTATTTCTCTGTCTCAGCACATGATGGAATGTTGCCACTGGTCAAAAAAATCAACCCAACTCTGGTGAATAAGATCACCTGGATGCTTTTGCAGGGTGAGAACTATGAGATCCTGAGCGCCGATGTACCACTGGTATTTTTCATGGTCAAAAAAGCGCTTGTATAATAGGAAATGTTTTTATTGTATACATTTATTTGTATAGAAATTTTTTAAAACTCAAAGATGAGTTAAAAAAAAAAGGAAGAATACTATGAGCTTCAGATAACATGTTTTACGTTGGGTGTGTGAGGTTTTATTTATTTTTATTTTATTTATTTATTTTTTTTATTATCCCATGGAAGACACTTGGAGTGACAATCCTGTTTAATTGCACATTATTATATTTGAAACTATTTGAAATTTCAAATAGTAGTAAAGAATATACTGTACATAAAGAAATGCCCTGTACTCACTGCAGTAGTTACTGTATGCATACTAAAAGATAGTCCAGTTTTCTCCTGAAGCTCTCTTCCCCTTATCTCAGCTGTAACGTCATGGAAGCTTCAGTTGAGTCGAAGTGAGAGCTAACGAACGTCTCACTCGATCAGGTAAGTTTTTTCTTTTATTGGATTTAGGTGCTTTTGCTTAAAGAAATAGTATATTTGTGTTTTTATATATATATATATATATATATATATAATGCAATTGATTTCATCACACAGTAAATAGTAAATATAATTTCATTTTGTATTACTGTAAAGCAAAATAGTGTTGTAATACTTTATAGATGAGATATATATCTAAGGATATGTTATTTATTCATGCTTTAATTTGGATGTTCTGCAGATAATCTATTATTGCCATAACTTAATTGCTAATTAACTTCAAATTAAGGTTTGACTGGATTTTGAGAGATTAATGCAATGGTTTAAAAGTAAATTCTGCATTAACTTTTGTTAATATTTGTTTCTTCAAACATTACATTGCTCCAGCCGCAATAATTATTTAAATTTAATACTATAAAAAACATTCACATTCATTTATGTGAATTTAATTCTAAGCCAAGTCTATGAAGCATTTTGCTTTTTAGCAGCATGTACGCCTGCTTTATGTATCATGTATTAACCTGCCAATGTTGATCAGAGCGAAGTGAAAATCTATATCAAGCTAAGTCTAGTTTTTTTAGTTGTACTTGCTTGCAGTTTTATTTATGGAATGGTTTCCGGACAGTATTTATTTATACGTATTCCACTATTATTGGAGATTTAGTGCTATTTATTGAGTGAGTATGTGTGTGTATAAGTGTGTTTATACTTATGGGTAAGTGTGTGTGCGTGAGTGCTTGTTGGAGGAGTGTACTGTATGTTTATCTCCATAAAACATCCACAGCCATATCTGCCAGCAGAACAGTGCAGTGTGGGCAGGGCAACTTTCCATCCCTCACATATGCGTAGATACAAATACAAACACACTCACCGAAAATTACACAGTAAATCATCTTAGTAAATTAAGGTTTTATAAAAAAAAATTCTGTAGTTTTAAGATATTGAGCCACAGTGCTTTGACTTCAGTAGGTTTACTTCTTTAAATAAATAAAAAAAAATAAAAATAATAACACACTATAATAGATTGTTTCCCAGACTTTTACAGGTAAGATAAAATTTGTTTTTCTATAGTTTCTAGGAAACATGCATTATTATTATTGTTATTATTATTATTATTATTATTATTATTATTATTATTATTATTATAGGTTGCATCTACTGTATATGTGTTAGGGGTGTAAATATTTTTGCATGTATTTCAAGCAGTAAAGACCCCATAATTTCTATTATTATTCTTAAAATATTCTATTATTTCCTATTATTAGTAGTTTTAAAGCAAATTAATTAATTAATGTATTTTTTAAGAATAAAGATAAATATTTATCCTGCTGAATTGCTTTACAAATAGATAAATAAATAAATAAATAAATAAATAACACTCTATAACAGATTATTTTCCATACCTTAGTCCCATAGATGAGATAAAAGTTTTTTTCTATTAATAAGGATAATTAAATTAATACTACTACTACTACTAATAATAATAATAATAATAATAAAAAGAAGGATAATAATAAGAATAATCATAATAATAATAGTTTGCATATATGTAGTTTAGGGGTGTATAGAATAAATACCCTGCTGAATAGTTTTTACAAAGAATGTCAATAATGCTGGAGTTATTATACTAACATATAAATGATAAAGTGCCAGATATTTACTTAAATCAGACACGGTATAATGAAGTGTAATAAATCTGGCTTATTTTAATTTTAAGTGTTATTTTGGTATTTTGCATTGTTTCATATATTTAATAGCACTTTGCTATAATATATAACATTGCAATAATCTCAACTGTTTGCAGTGTGGCGATTCATCCCAGGTATGCTTATAAACATCTGTACTGAAGGAGCATAAAGATGACCACATTTCAGTGCCAAGTTAGACTTTTAGATGACACCGTTATCGAGCGTGACCTGGAGGTCAGTTCCAATTTCCAGTTTTTACCACCCAAAATTTAGATCAGCAGTCTGTCTTAAAACGATCATGACAGCATTTTTATGTATCTGTGTTTATAGAAAAAAGCAATCGGCCAGGTCCTGTTCGATAATGTGTGTGAGTATCTCAACCTGCTAGAGAAGGACTACTTTGGCCTGGCAGCATGGGATTCATCCAACAGCAAGGTATAAGTTTTTTGTTTTTTTTTAGATTGGATAATATGCAATATTTTGGTAATATGACACTTAATTACATCATATTTAATTAGTTTTCTGATTTTAATGTATCCATATTTATTACTTACAGCATGATACATTATTGACCTGTAACTTTCCGTCCTCAGGTGTGGCTGGACTTATCCAAAAAGGTTCACAAGCAGATCATAGGTGAGTAGAATTGTTTTGCTCTGTGGTGTTAGGAACATATTAGATCTGTGTGTTTGTCTGCAAGTCGACTTATGTTCACTGCTGATTGTGGTTTCAGGTCAAGTTGCTACATTTTCATTCTGTGTCAAGTTCTACCCACCTGACCCTTCCGTACTGGCTGAAGACATCACGAGGTAAGATCTACTGCATCTCCCTCTGACGTTCATGCATTTTTCTCTCTCCTTCTCTTTGTTCAAAAGTTCGTAGTGACCTGACCATCACACCCATATGTTCTTTTTGAATGTCGCACTTCAGATTGTAGTTTACCTTTAAATGCTGTAATAACTTCTTTTCTTCTGAAAATGCTTTCCACTAGATTTTTGAGAATGGCCCTGTGGATTTGTGTTCATAGTGTAGCACTGAAACACTGTCAGATGAGGAGACCTAGAGTGTAGTTAGTGTTCCATTTCCTCCTAAAGGTCAGGTTCAGGTTAGGTATATTTGTTTTCCAATTTCTAAAAGTGCATGCATTCATCAACACACTTTTTACACCACAATCAACCCAAAATACATACAATGCTAGAAAGAAATAGTAAAAAATTTGAATGATAAAAAGTGATAATCAAAGGTACAGTATCACTCACTCACTCATTGTTTATAACACTTTATCCAGTATACGGGGTCACGGGGGGCCTGGAGCCTATCCCAGGAGACTTAGTCACGAACCGTATAGGGCGACAATCCATCGCAGGGCACACACATATACACTTACACGCTCATTCACACACTACGGACAATTCGGGAACGGCAATTAGCCTAATCTGCATATCTTTGGATTGTGGGAGGAAACCGGAGAACCCAGAAGAAACCCACCAAGCACGGGGACAACATGCAAACTCCATGAGCCGAGGTGGGAATCGAACCTGGAACCTAAAGGTGCAAGGCCAAAGTGTCACTGTGCCGCTTTAATCAAAAGTATATACAGTAAAATAAATAGGATATAGAAACAGGTGCATTGTTACAGCTTGTTTAGGAGTGAGATGGCAGCTAGTTTTACACCATGGTAGTATAAACCAATGCCTAGAGGGGACAAGCTGAAACTCAATGTGCAAATGATGCAATTTGTCATTTAAAATGGTATTGGCTATACGCTGTAACTATCGGGTAGGAAGGGACGCCGGCTTCACTTAAGGCTCACTAATCAACTTCCATGACCATTTTACAACTTGATTAAGAGAGTTCCTGTTCTGTAGAGAAAGAACTGTGACACCAAGGGAAAAAGATCAAATCGATTTAAGGAAAGCCTGATAAAATCAGACAGTCACATGGAAGTAAAACAGGTTCCTCACAGGGGGAAGCTGCTGATGCTCTTTTTAACCCACAGCTGCACAATGTTCCAATTTGAGTCAATAATTGTCCAAAGGTATTTCTATGATGGCACACATTGCTCAGACTGGCCTTGTTTTGTGATGATTGTGGGTATGAGCATGTTTCCTATGATTCCTCGCATTCTCTGTGTGGATGTACTGTATAGGCACACTCCATGGGGTCAAGTAAATGCTCAGTTTTCCTTAGGATTTCTGACCTTACCAGCCTCTCAATTTGTTTTATTTAAATCAGGGTAAGGACATCAGGTCTGAAATCATTTAGAATGATTGGGTTTATGTTCTACTACAGATTCCTGTGATAGGTCTTTAGTGTGGGGTTAACTAGACTTAAGTTCTTCCATTTCAAACTCCATGTCTTCCTGGAGCTAACTTCGTGCACAGTGCAACGGTCGTGCTGGCACAGGTTTGAGAGTGTTCCAGTTCCAGTGAAGGGAAACTGTAATTCTACAGCACACAAAAGACATCCTAGACAATTGATTGCATCTAAATTTGTGACAACAATTTGCCCAAGAACCATATATTGGTGTAATGGTCAGTTGATTGTATACCTTTGGCCATATAGTATAGTACTATACCTGATAGTACAGTATGCATGTACATACCCCTAATCTTATCCTTAGCATTAGCAACCAAAAGGATTTTGGTCACATAGAATTAGCTTTGAAAACCTATTATTACTGTATTTTTGTTAAATTTCAAATAAAGAATGAATGAACGAACCCGGACCCTGGAGGTGCAAGGCAACCACCAAGCCACGGTGCCGCCTACATTTGAAACAAATGAAAATAAATCTGTGTTATTTTTTTTATTTTATATTTATTCTGTTCGGCTTTTGAGTTACTATTTAAAAGTAAGCTATTTTTGATAATGACTATGCTAAATGTACACAAGGTCAGGTTTTCCTTACACGTAATTTCTTCTACTGAAGCACATATTCAAATGACACTCCAGTGGATTTGATCTAAAATGCATCATAAGGTTTTACACAAACTTCGGGAATCCATGCTCGGTCGAGTGCACACTGCCATTAAAGCAAAATAAGAGACATTGCAACTGCTAAGAAAATATGAAACTTATGTACATATTTTAAATATCCTGCATTTCACTCCAGTTATTGTTAGTAATATCATTTGTAATAAGATGTTGTATTCTATTAGCATTTTCACTAGTGGTTTTTAACTTTCCTATACACAGCTTCATATTACAATATACAAACTTTAAGTAATCGTCCTAGAACTCACCCCAAACTGAAATGTACTACTTTTTTATTTACTGATAACCATTTATTATATACTAATACCAATAAAATGCATTTAAAATTTGCAAATGTCTCTTTTGTATAATTCCCTGGATATTTCCTCCTCTCTATAACACATCACACACTCATCAAGCTTCAACAAAAGAACAAGCTCTTTCAAGTTGTTCTCAATGCTGAGAATTTCTGCCCTTTGTTAATCTGTGTATAAGCATGCAATATGCTCCATGCATTTATTTACCGTACTTCCTTCTTTTGGTATTTTTTTTCTTCTTTCAGGTACTTACTGTGTCTTCAGCTAAGGGCAGACATCTTGACTAGCCGTCTGGCCTGTCCTTCAGATATGTTGGCAGTTTTAGGATCATACACGATCCAATCGGAATTTGGGGATTATAATCCTGAGCTACATGGGAAAGAGTTCTTCAGTAGGATTCCCCTTGGACCCAATCAGACTTCAGAGCTGGAAGAGAAAGTGGCAGAGCTGCATCGCACACTCAAGTATTTACAAATATCAACATTTTATAAAACTTTATATTGCATGTTTTCAGGGAGTCTAATTTATGAATTAAATATCCAAATGAAATCTGATATACGATATATTATTAAAGGAAATACGTTTAAAATTCATTAAAAACACCAATACACCTGCGCATACACTTACATAAAATATATATACATATAATTTCTGTATGTTTCAATCCAGCTCCATGAGTCCTGCTGAAGCAGACCAGCTTTTCCTGCAGAATGCTAAGACGCTAGACATGTATGGAGTTCACCTGCATCCTGCTAAGGTACTGTAGCATAAGGAAATGCTGTTGTTGGCATTGTTTCTGTATGTAGAGTAAACACTTGGTTTGACTTGTTTGTGCTTATCGTCTGTGTGGTAAGGATGCCAGTGGTGGAGCTGTGATGTTGGGGGTGTGTGCTGATGGACTGATGGTATATGAGGATGAGACAAAGACACAGAGTTTCATCTGGCCTAGTGTTTTAAATATGTCTTACAGGCGCAACAACTTCCTGGCCAATATTTTCCACTCAGAGGTGAGCGTGTAAACCATACGCACCTGACATACTGGTGCAGGAAATGTTCTGGGGCATGATGTGATTTTTAAAAGAATACATCTTGTTTTTAATAGGTAATCTATTTAGCAATATGATGGTGATGATGATGATGATGATGATGATGATATATAATATTGCTAAATAAATTCCCTGTTCGATTCCTTTTTTTTTTTTTGTAAAATCACGTTACCCAGGTTTGTTGAATGATGATGATGATGATCATCATCATCATCATCATCATGGTCATAAATCTACCAAGTTATTTTACTACTAATACTTTAGATGACATATTAAATATGAAATTAAATAAGTGATTCTCTTTTGGATCTTAACCAGGATGCATCTGTAAGTACCCTTAAATTCAGCCTGTCCAGCTACCGTGCCTGCAAACGCCTGTGGAGAAATGCTGCAGAGCATCATGGCTTTTTCAGGTATCAGCTTATAGCTATTAGAATATATATATATATTTATAGCTAAATCTATAGCTATATAAAACGGTCCTCAAAGAAACCCTTATGATAACACGGTAATTCATTGATCTGAATCAAGCTGCAGTTTAAATGACAAAAACAAACAAAACAATAATACTGTACTATACACTTGTAGTCACATAAACCAGGAAAATCTATATCAACAAATACTCATTAATGTCTTAGGAACCACAGGAGCCCAGACAAGGCCCGAAGGGGCAGGCTGCATTTGGGGTCTAGATTTCGTTTCCAAGGGCCCACTCATGCAGAATCTCTAGAGGCGAGCTCTACAATCGAGCGACCAGCTCCAGACTTTGCACGCTCAGCCATCAAGAGAAAAGGTTTGTCTTTGTGTATCTGTATTTGCCGGGATCTGTCATAATGAGGTGTATTCAGAGATGAGTTAAAGATGAGTTCTGAGATATAACAGTGAAATTGTGGACTGAGTTTATTTAGGCTTAAAAGAAAGTACATTTCATGTAGATGCTATTGAAAAAATCCCATGCTCTGGATTTTTCTCCCCAAATCTGATACGATCTACCCAGTGTATATATGTCTATAAGGCTACAGTGCTTAACCCAGCTCTGAATAGGCATTTTTTTTTCTGCATGGAATGTCTGCATGTGTGTCACCTACTATTAATAATATGATTATTCTTCCAGCAAGCGATAGTGATTCTTTGGCTTTGAAACGTCTAAATCAACCCGAGTTTGATGAGTTGTTAGAAGAGCTTGGCTCTGATGAATCATGGTCAAGAGTCCAGGAAATCAGAGAGGAACAAACAGGTGGTGAGACCCTTGTTTATAAAGAAAGACAGGAAACAGATAAACCAGATAATGAGAGCTCTCAGCAACTGGGTGGACGCTCCTTTCAAACTCAGCAATCATTTTCATACTTATCTTCAGGTAAATGTAATGAACTTCCCCCTGTTCACATATTTCTTATGTGCTTGCATTTTTTTCCTGCCTTTAACATGGCTGTTCTTAGTTGCTCCAATATCATGAAAAAATACAGTAGGCTTGTTTAAGTAAAGTTTAAGTATGATGCGAATTTTCCCAATGTTTTTCACAGGTGCTGGCGTTTCAGAAAGTACTAAATTTAAGCTTTGGAAATTGGAAGCTGATGATTGGTTTGTCCTCCTTGCACCTCACCCTTATCAGCCCTTGAAGGATCTATCATGTGAGTTCTGATAAGGTTTGCAGTAAATATCAGAGCTTTTTACACATAAAATTCATCGAAATTTTAAAATGAAAGAAAAAAAAATCATAAATCTATTAATGAGGAAGAAATGGATTGGCAGGTCTGTCCAACCTTTTCATGTTTTATTAATGTGTTAGTTCCATTTCTATTGCAATTTCTGCAATATCCTTATTTGTTTTCTGTGCTTGAGGCAAGGCAATAATTTGGGACTTCGAACTTAGTGACAGTTTTTTGTACAGTATGGAAATGATTTGATATAATTAATGCAGAAGGTCCCAGAGCTGATAACAAAAAATATCTTGATGGAAATTCTGCTGACCTGGCAACTTTAATAAACATCAGACTTCTGTTTTTATCCTCAGTGTCCCTGCAGTCGTCTCAAGCCGAAGCACAAGGGGAAGAGCTCAAATGGATAGAAAAATCATCGGAAAAGAGTATAAAAATCATCAAAATAAGAAAAGAGAATGGGGCTATGACAGAATACAGTGAGGAACTAGAACTGGGACCTGATTTTGCTGGAGAAAATCTAGAGTTGGATGTTGGAGGCAGTGAGCAAATGATGAAGGTTATGAGGAAAAAGATAGAACTAGAAGGGGATGGAGAGGAACTAAAAACGGTAGTAATGTATGAAAGGAGAATGCAGGAAGGAGAAACCTCTGGACAATCTCAGAATCATATTTTTGAACCAAGGATAAGAGAAATGGAAGTAGGAGAGACAGTACATGAATTGATGTTAAAGTCAGGTCAAGTAATGCCTGAGGAAACTATAGAGGAATTAGAGGAAAGATTACAAGAAGTGGAGGATATTGGACAGAGACTACGGCAAATAGAAAGGATAAAAGGCAGGTTACAGGCAGTGGAATTTTTGGAACAAAAACTCCAAGAAGTGCAGCAACAAGGGGAGAGCGACGACTGGTACATTTTGCTGGAGCACAAACTGATGGAATCTTCAGCACCTGCAAAGCGTCTAGGTGTGGACACTTCAGAACAGGAACTGGAGGACATAGAACTGAAAAGACGAGAACAGGGAGAGGAAGGTGATTGGCACCTGGTGCGGGATGACGAAACCCTGGTGATATCTTCAGCGAGTGCAGGTATGCAACTTCATTCAGATTCTGTTTAGATATCATGCTAATGATGTGTGTTTTGGTCTGCAGTTATGACATCAAGTATTTCTTGAAAAGTTTGTTTAAGATCAGCGCTACAGTATCAAGGGGTCTTGAGTCTGTTAAAAGCAGTATGTGTTATATGTATGGAATTTGTAGTTTATAAAATAATTGGAAACACATTTTTGAAATTGACTTTTATTGTCACTTTTAATATATATTCATTTCATTAAATAGTTCACTATAAGGATTTCTGCATACATCCTATACATAGTACATAGCATACATAGTATATGGAGTGCATACTGTATATAGTACATACAGAGGTGGGTAGAGTAGCCAAAAAATGTACTCAACAAGAGTAGCCGTACTTCAAAAGTAATATTACTCAAGCAGAAGTAAGAGTAAAAATCTATTCGGTGAAAAGACTACTCAAGTACTGAGTAACTGAGTAACCAAATGTAATGTCCAATTTTTTTTGGTAGAAATTATAATAATTATATATTAGTGTAAAGTACCATTATACATTATATTTGTGACATTATATACATTATACCATTGTACCATTATATGCATAATTTAAGTAAACACATAATCAACATAAACATAAAAAAGCATTCTATACCCACCGCAAGATTGAAAACGTACCACAAGATCCCACTAGTAGCAGCAAGAATTTATTGGGAGATCTAGGACGGATTCACAGGTAGGATGAATTTATAGAATACTGATTGGTCAAACAGAGTCATGTGATTATTGTTGCTGCGTCTGATTAGAGAAACAGTCAAGCGCTAGATCCACCAGTTAAGTAAGAGAAGTCTTTCTTCTTCACAAATCTATTCATGTAAAAGTAAAATGGTGCAGTAGAACTACTCATAGAAGTACATTTAAAAAAAAAAAAAGGTTACTCAAGTATTTTTCTTGAAGTCTTTGATAAGAACACCTGCAGTACTAGTAATCTAGGCAGTTATCCAGCCACAGTCATCCGACCTACAGCAGCTACAAGTTTCCTGAAACTTGACATTTGAAAACAGCGCAAAGACCAGGCAAAGACTTCTCTCCCCCCTAACTTTATCTGTCCAATTTCAAATAACCAGTGCTCAGTATGGGTTTAGATCTATGTTTTTAGCTGACAGCAGTCTAACCTTAACACCCTAAGATTTGCTCTATTTTTGAACTGTGCAAAAGTCTTAAGCACAAGCAATAAAATGATAACCAATAATGTCTTTAGGTGTGTTTACTGAAATTTGTGGAAATGAGCTACTTAGTTTTACTGAGCATCCCGCAGAACCACCCACAGACTGTGACTGTCACACCTGCTTCTTTATCGCATGCAAAATCCAGCATCTTTCATTTTGTTTTTTGTCCTGATAAAATTACATACAGTATAAGCATATAGAAATACTTACATTGAATAGTGTATGCACATTCATGAAGTTTTGAGCCATGTCCTTGTCACCATCTTTACTTCTTGACAGATGTATTTACAGCATGTAGTCTATCTGCATCCAACTCTATTTTATTGCAACGTTATAGATAAATAATGTCCCAGTGGTAATCAGATTTGCACTTATATCATTGTTATGAAGCTCAAATATAGCTGGTTTATTTATTTATTTATTTAAACTTCATATATAATAACTTATATAATTAGGAAGGGGAGGGGACACGCATTAAGATGTTTTAAACTTTATGAATGTGCTCTTAGTAAAAACATTCATAACTTGCTTTATAAGAATAAAAGAACTACTAGTAATAATTGGAACAAAAAAATTTTAATTATCCTAGAACAAAGCTTATATTCTCCCACACATTTTTTGACATAATCTTTTTATAAATAAAAATAAGATTATTGCAATTTAATATAAAAAGATTTACGGAGATCTAATATACAGTACTGTAGGTACCCTGTAGTAAAGTACTGTACAGTATTTCCCACTATATACTGTCTGATTGTTTGAAAGAATGTATTAAAGAATGCGGTGAAGCAAAGGTAACTTTAAAAATGAATCATATTTTAATAACTTAACATTGATGACATTAATAACATAAAATAAAACTTTTCAAAAAGTATGCTAAACTAAGCAAAGTCAACATCAGTAGCTCTCGATACACTGTGTGCAGCTTTATAAGGAAATTGTCTGGTAGATTTTTCCGAGCACCTCCCAGAGAATCTTTTACACGTCTTCTGGAGATTTTGTCTGTCACACTTGCTTGTGTTCCTGCAGCTAATCTCTGACAGCCAGCACTCACACTCACACCCTGTTCTTGCACGAAAAGTGGTCTGTTACGTAATATGTTCTCCTTTTTACAGTAATCGAATGTAAATGTAATGCGGTGTTTGGAAATGTTAATTGTTTTTTATTGATTATTGTCTATCAATCCAATAATGCAGGAATTATAAAAGAAACATTGAATGTAAAACATGGATTACGACATGTACTAGATCTATATGAGACTTTCGCACACTCTGTAGTGGTGATGTGCTATATAACCCTATTTACTACAATGCCCTGTATCACATTTGTATTTTTCCAAACGCAAGGTCATATCATGGACACAGGAGAGCAAAAAGCTGAGATAATACAAGAGTGGAGAGAGGAAGAAAGAGCAGACACTGAAAGACCTGTCCAGATGAATGATGACTGGTACCTTTTGCTGGAATTACTTCCACAAGCTACACAGACCATGCAAACTGCAGAGCCTCCATCGGCATCAGGTATTTCACACACACACACACACACACACACACACAAAGGAGCTACAACTTCAGACAGTTGACTATGAGGAAAAAGCATTTTTTTTTTGTAACATGTTTATGAGTTAAATTGTCCAGCATTAATTATTATAGAATGATATATTAATATTAATATAGAATGATACATTAACCTCCTCAAAGGTTTTCATATTTCATATAAATAAGTATAAGGGATGTTCAAGCCAAACCAGTATGTAAAACTGCAGTTCTACTGAATATTCAGTGATCTAGTGAATCAGATCCTTAAAAATCAATCAATAACTTACCTCCAACTTGTGGAGAGACCCATCAGTCTCTGGGAACCGTAACCACCACTTCCACTTCCAGGAACTCATGTTTGCTTCATTAAAGGAGTTCCTGGGAGGCCAGCGTTTCAGACATGAAGTAAGGCACTGCGATTATGGCTCCGGTATACTGAAAATACTTCCTACCTTGATGGTATTCAAGCACTAGTGAAACGCTAGGATGAACGCATTAGTGTAGCAGGGGATGATATAGAGAAATTAAGGTTGTTTTTACTCTCATTCTGTTACTTTACACAATCAAAATCTTGGTTTGACTTGAACGCGATCATACTTACTGTAGCTACACACAACAAAGTACTTAGTATCAAGGAATAAAATTCTGAAGATGACTTGTAGAATGGTTGGCATTCCTGAAGGATCAAATTATGCAGATTGGACCCATTTGCTTATTAGAGTGATCACAGATAGTGAATCTATGCTAAGCCATGGTTGCACTTCTTCTCATTAGGCTATTTGTTACATTAGTTAACTTCAATTCTTTACTGGCATCCATTATTATATATTAGATGTTTATTTATCTGCCTTTTACATAGTGGTTGATAGACTGTCATCTTGGGATCACGTGGAAGAAGAGCACGTAACATTGAGCGAGGAAACGGCATGGACAGATGAGAGAGCAATTCATCTGAGAGAAGCACAACCAGATTTACCAGCACAAAGAGAAAAACAGGTGGACGATGACTGGTTTATCCAGCTGGATTTTTCTCCCAAAGACACAGGTATATACACAGCGATACATGAACACTCAAACACATGTACATACTGTACATGCAAAGTCACATGTTCTGTTGCATCTTGTTTATTTCAGTGCCTGTTGTAGCTGTTAGGAATTAAATTGTGATGTTTTATTAATATAACCTGTTTATACATGTAAAGCATTTGACTAGTGCAAACAACATGAATGGGGCAGTCTAATCATGACAACTGCATGCTGAAAAATCGTGATGGTAAGCAGGCACTAGTGAAATGCTGGGAGAAGTTCATTAGTGTGGCAGGGGATTATATAGAGAAATAAAGATACCGTAGTTTTTACTCTCATAACTGTGTTCTGTTATTCTGCCAATCAAAAGGTCCTGGTTTGACTTGAACGCCGATCATACTTAGCTACATGTCATACAACAAAAATACTTAATATCAAGGATTATAATCCCAAATAATCCAAGCACCTTGCGCCATCTCCACCCTGTGTCATCACTGGAGTGGTGAATGTGTGGTGTTTTGGACATAATTCTTTTTTATTATTATTATTATTATCATTATTTTTGGGGGTTTTTCCAATTTTCTCCCTAATTTAGTCGTGGCCAATTCCTCCCCGTCACTAGGGGGCTCCCACATTAAGACTACTACTACCACTCAGCCGGGAGGGCCGAAGACTATCCCGTGTTTCCTCCGAACCGCGTTACGTCATGCCGACCGCATCTTTTCGAACTGCTTGCTCACGCACCATTAGGGGCGAAGTAACACACTCGGAGGAAAGTGCTAGCCGCTCCTTCCTCGTGCGCGAGCTCACAGACGCCCCTGATTGGCTGTAGAGCCGTGATTAATGTGGGAGCATAAAGTACCTCTTATCCCTCCCCCCTGAGAGAGCTCGGCCAATCAGCTCTCTCTAGACCTCCGGCTGTAAGAGGAAAACAGCATCCAGCATGGTTCGAACCAACGATCCCCAGATGATAGGGCGAGCGCTTTACTACTGCGCCACTCGGAGGCCCTGACATAATTCTTTTTGATGTGTATGGCATTGCAGAATGTTCTTTGTTACATTAGGTAACTTCAATTATTTAATGCCATCAGCCATCCATCATTATACATTATATGTATGTTTATTCACCGTTTACATTCATAGTGATTGATAGCCAGTCATCTCTGGCACATGTGGAAGAAGAGCACGTAACCGTGAGCGAGGAAACCAAATGGACAGAAGAGAGAACAATTCATGTGAGAGAAGCACAACCGGATTTACCAGCACAAAGAGAAAAACAGGTGGACGATGACTGGTTTGTCAAGCTGAGTGTTTCTCCTAAGGACACAGGTATATACACAGAGACACATGAACACTCAAACACATGTACATACAGTACAGTAAAAAGGTATTTGCCCCTTGCTTTTTTTTTTGCATATTTGTCACACTTAAATGATTTAGACGATCAGCAACTAATCTGTCCAAACCTACCAGGCCCTATGTGAAAAATCGAATAACTGGTTGTGCCACACTTGGCGGCAACAACTGCAATCATGCGTTTCCGATAACTAGAAGTCTTTCACATCGCTGTGTGCGGTGTTTGTTTTACACTAGATGTAATGCGATACACACTGTCCAAAAAGCTCAACTTTTTAATAATCAAGATGTTTTTTTGGCAAATGTGAGATTTTGTGTTCTTTCTGGTCAGCCTTGGAACTCTCCCATCAATGCCATTTTCACCCAGTCTCTTTCTTATTATTGAATCATGAACACTGACCTTTTATGAGCTCCTGGATGAGTCGGCGTTGTGCTCTTGGAGTAATTTTGGTAGGCTGACTATTCCTGGAAAGGTTCACTTCTGTTCCAATTTTTCTCCATTTGTGAATAATGGCTCTCCTTGTGGTTAGCTGGAGTCTCATCTTGTTTCTCATCTGTTCTTGAATTTCCTTTGATCGTGTTGCATTTTAAGATCTTATACCGTGCTTTACAGGAGGCAAATCGCTTTTCATTACAAATGGAATGTTTAAACAATAAGCAAATAATCCCAGTGTGACAGTGCACTCGGTCAGAGTCAATCATGAAGCCATGGTTGCACTTCCTCGCATTAGGTCCGATCAAAATGTTATATGTTACATTCGGTAGCTTTAAGTATTTAATGGCATCGGACAGCCAACATTATCTGTTATATGTATATTCATCTACCTTTTACATTCTTAGTGATTGATAGCCAGTTATCTCGGGCACATGTGGAAGAAGAGGCCATAAATTTGAACGAGGAAACGAAATGGACAGAGAAGAGAACAATTCATCTGAGAGAAGGACAAGCAACTTTACCAGCACGAAGAGAAAAACAAGTGGACGATGACTGGTTTGTCCAGATGACTGTTTCTCCTGAAGACACAGGTATATACAGAGAAACACATGAACACTCAAACACATGTACACATTGAGCTCTGGAAAGGCACTATAGAAATAAAAATTATTATTATTATTATTATTATTATTATGTACATACAGTACCGGTCAATTGGACACACCTTCTAATTCAGTGTTTTTTGTTTAGTCATCTAGAACAATACTGGATTTTTTTTCAAAGCTTTGGAATAACACGTATGGCATTAGGTAATTAAGTAACAAAAACAGTCAGATGGTCAGCTGTTATGCAATAGTTCTTGCAAGAACATTGTTGTTAAGTGCATTTGTAAAACCCATCAAGCACCATGATGAAACTGTCTCTCATAAGGACCTTCTCAGCAAAACGAGACCAAAACTTACTTCTGCATCAGAGAAGTTCATTTAGAGTCACCAGCCTCAGAAATCACTAATTAACAAACAGCACCTTAGATTAGAGCCGTTATGAAGTCTTTACAGAGCTTTGAGTAGCAGAAACATCTTAATGCCAAGAGATTATTGCATAATTTGGACGCCTCAAGCATTGATTCACAATGAAATTAAAAGGTGTGTCCAAACTTTTGAATGGTACTGTATATGCAAAGTCACATGTTCTGTTGCATTCTGTGTCTGCTACTGTAGATGTTCGCAAAGAGACCAGAGACGAGGACATACAGCTATTCAAAAAGGAAGTAAATGTCATACAATTCAAGGAGGAGCGAGGAGAAGTGATAGAAACATCTCATGAAGTGGAGGAGATTCATCTGTTACCTTTCGAGAAGAGAGCAGATATTTCAGGTGAGGAATATTTTAGTAAGGTTTGCTCTGTCTGAGTTGCAACTCTCATTTCTCAAAACACCTTACCTTGTCTTTTTTTAACGGCTCTTCATAGTAAGTGGAGAAATTCTATGGATTGGGTTATTGTATTGCAAAGGTCTTGAGCCACCCCTCATTTTTTCATATTTTGCTTCCAAGGAGACAGACCTTCTTTTATTTTTAATGTAGTCTTGAGGAATAGTTCACCAGGCTTCCTAAAGGACTTTATTGGCTCTGAGTGTACCAGACCAATGTGTTTTATGTTTGTTAAGCCACACATTGACCTATGAATCATTAAAACACAGAAATACATCTAACTTAAGACATGAAACAGTGAGAAACAGGTGCAGATGATGACAGATGATCAGGCCGGTTAGTGATTAGTGTACTGGTGATGCTGAATGCTGAGTGGTTGGAACAGATGAGAGGGGAAATGAGGTTGCTGCTGAGGTTGTTACATAAACAACCCAATTTTTTTATTGGTTTTTTTTTTTGGTAGATTTTTAAGCCTGTTAGTAAACCATTTGTTTTTATTTCTTTAAGAGTATCTGCATGTGTCAACTGCTGTTAATAATTATATAATAATTCTTTCAGCACAAGAAAGTGCTATTGTGGCTTTAAAGCACACAACCCGAACTGAGGCTGATGACTGGTTCCAGTTGTTTGGCTTTGATGAATCACGACCTACTTATAAACCAGGTAATCTGTTAAATCTTACCTGCTCAGAATATGTTGTGTGTTTGTGTGTGGCACACACTGGTTGAAAATTTTGTAAAATATAATCACTTATTAAGTGAGGTGTACATACACAGAGAAGGACAAACGAACAGGTATATAAGGGAAGACGTGTGCATAAGGAAAAACAGGAAATGGATAAGACAAGTAATTAGTGGTTTCAGCTGCTGGGTTGGCACTCCTTTCCTCACACCATCAGGGTTGGGGGTTCAAATGCCGCCTCTACTCTGTCTGTTTTCAGTTCTCCCCCACTTGGTGGATTTCTTTTGGGTACTTCAGGTTTTCAGATTGACTGGGGCTTTCAAATTGTCAATTGTCTGCTGTGTGTGCACATGTGGGTTACAAGAGGTTGGGGTCCTCTGCAACGTATCTTCCCCTTAGAGGAAGGAATTATTAGGTCATTGCAATTAAATTCTCACATAACGATGATGATTTAAGATATATAGAAACTTTCCATGATTTAGTTGGGGCCCAAGCACAATAATAATAATAATCAGCCCTATTGTTTTCCTAAGGATTTTTTTCATTTTGGGCTTTTGGGGGTCTTAACATGCTCAAAAACTCATGAAAATTGGCAGACAGGTTGGAATCTGCTGCCATTAGGATGCCTGAGCTATGCAGCAAAATCTCATTTTTTCCCAAAATCTCATTTAAGGGCCCCAAGCCATGCCTGGGGCCCTTAAATGAGATTTTGGGAAAAAAAAAATCCTTAGGAAAACAATAGGGCCCTTCATACACATGACGACATAGGGCTGATTATTATTATTGCGCTTGGGCCCCAACTAAATCATGGAAAGTTTCTATATATCTTAAATCATCATTGATTTTAAGCTATGCAGCAAAATCTCATTTGAGGGCCCCAGGCGTGGCTTGGGGCCCTTAAATGAGATTTTGCTGCATAGCTCATACACACTTGCACATATGCATGTGAAACCCATTGAGCTGAACGACTTTCTCATTGCATGTCGTGGGCTCAACTAAACAGGAAGTCAATTATTTTGTGTCGTTTGACAAAAACGCACCTGAAGGAATTAGATTGCGCAGGGTGCTTGGACCCGCTCATCAGTGCTTGCAACTATATTTTACTTAACCAACACTTTAGACAGCCAACTTCACTAACCAACAAACTAAAATGACCTAAAACACCAACTGTTATATAATTTTATAATTTATATATGAAATGTACTCACTGGCCACTTTAATAGGAACAAATATGCCCCTGCTCATTTATGCAGTTATGATGTGACAGCAGTGACGTGTAGAAAATCAATGCAAGTGCACATCAATGTGTTAACATTCACATGAAATATCAAAATGGGGATAAGCCTGTGATCTCAGTGAATATGAGCATGGCGTGACTGTTGGTGCCAGATGGGCTGGTTTGAGTGCGTCAGCCTGCTGATCTGTCATATCAACCTCACATTCGGTGTGCTATAACTGGATTACTAATGATGAGAGGATTCCGCACGCATTTTATGTCATTTTACAAAATTCCATCTATGTCCATCTACCCATCATCTAGATTTTTAATGTGACTGACATCATGTGTGATAGAACCCTACAGATTGTTGCTTGCATATGTGTATTTATTACTAAGAGAAAGTGTGGTTGTCTATGAAGATTTCACAGAAACACATCTATAAAGAGAAATATGTTTTTTGGTTATAGTAACCACGACATTGGATTCTGAAGATGCAGCAGGCCTGAGATATCAACAAACAGTCATGATCAAGGGAAGAGAAGTGACCTTTGACCATAAGCCTATGATCATTAAAGAGAAGCAAGTGATAGTGGGAGGAATAGAGAAGAAAATGGCTGCTTTGGTGCATAAGGATGAAGACGACTGGTTTATCCTTTTCGCACCAGCGCTGATTAAGAAGAAGGTCATCACCACAGGTATTGTTAAATTATAATTTGTGCTTACGTTAAATCTTAGATTCAGGCAAATTATAGATTTAAAGGGTAATTCTTCTTTATCTTCATCCATATCTGCCTGAACCAAAAGCAGAAACATATCAAATGGAGGTGATTGATGACTGGTCCCACCTGCTGGCTCCTGTTTCTAAAAAAATAGGTAAAAAAAAAAAAAAAACTTTTAGGCTCTGCTATTCATCTTTTTCTCCTGCTGTAAAATCTTATTATTAACACTATTTCTTTTAATATCTCTTGCCAGTGACTGTACACGTGAGAGCTGAAGAGGACCAGCGTAGGAAGGAGGAGTTGCTTAAAAAACAAATCATTACAGAAGACAGAGTAAAAGTACCAGGTATGGGTGAACATACAGTATAGTCATGTTTACCGAAGGAAACGTGGGGAAACCCATTTATTAGAAAGCTTTTCAAGGACCTTATATGTCGAAGCAGTGTGATTGTGACTGGGAAACCAAGTACCATAGCTCAATTTCTTCTCAACTTCTCTCTTTTCTTCACTGTTAGTCATCAAACCTTCAGTCCCTGTCATTCCACTGACTCCAGCTGACCAGCCAATGACATCGACTCCCACTGCACAATCTATTCACATCACAAGGCCTGCCTACAAAGAGGATCGTCTAAAGAGACTAGACATCACTCAAGAGATCACACAAGACATAACAGAGGACGAATTTAAGGTTAAAAACACAAACTTGATAAGGGTTCTGTATTATATGGGTATTATTTGTATTATTCGAAAATGGAACAGACGAGAGGGGAAATGAGGTTGCTGCTAAGGCTATTACATAAACAACCAATTTAAAAAAAAAATCTTTCAGTTTCTTTAATTTAATCTACATAATTGAATTTTAATTAACATGAAGAAAGGAGGGGCGGCTCAAGACCTTTGCACAGTGATGTATATCCTCCTAAGACCCAGGCTCTACTATTGCATGTTCCTCCTCACTGTTTCTCCTTACTAGCATCTGATAACAATGAACGTAATCAGTGTTTGGCAAAATAATTATCCCTAACTGTCCTCATACAAGGCTCACACATAGGGGAACATTTGGGTCTCAAGAGGTTTACGTGAAACATATTGGTAAACAAAGACATACTGTATATGTCCTGCTTCACCTGTTGCCTTTCTGCTTTTTGTATCTGATTACAGAGAAGAGACAAGAGAGATAAACGTGAATCCATTTATGTCCGTCACAGCAATCTAATGTTAGAGGTGTGTAACCATTTTGAGATTTTTCATCAGTCCATCATGTGGCAGCAACACAGCACATAAAGAGATTACAGTAGATACACATCAAGATATTCTATTGATGTTTCCATCAAACACCACGATGAGGAAAAATGCGATTTTAGTGACTTTGAATGTAGACTAGTTTGTCTCCTGTCAGGCAAAAACAGGAATCTAAAGCTGCAGTGGGCATAAGCTCGTAAGACCATAGGAGACATTAGATCAAGCAGTAGTTTAAACCCGCCCTTCTCTCACCAACTGGTCAAAGTGACAAACAGCACATCTTTTCACCATTCTGATGTTTGATGGTTTCATTAACTGAAGTTCTTGTCTCATAGATGGATGATTTTAAGATTGGTTTGTTTGTTTGTGTTGTTCATCAATAAGTCTCATGAGTTTCTCTCTCTCTCTCTCTTGCTCTCTCACTCTCTCTCAGGACTCTGATATCACCCAGGAGGTGGTGCTGAAGCATCATGAAAGCGTCAGCTTGTTAAAACGCATCTTTATGGAGGACGTACCCGTATACGGCCCCACTGAGTGGGACAGGCGTCTCTCATCATACACTCCTATTGTCTACCCCAAAATATCCAATGGCGATCTATTCTCTGGCCTAGAACTGGTGAGTCTCCACACACCACAACTACTGCATCACATCAGTGTGTGAAATGTTTTACATTTTTCTCGCTTTGTCCGGAACGAACCCAGGGTTTGTCATTTCTGCATCACTGACAAATTATTTTATTTTCCAGATGGCAGCAGATGGAATATTGGTCATGTGACATCACACCACTCTCTTATTCAGAGCCAATCTTTGATTGTATCAAGAAAAAAGCACCCAGTACAACATCTTTTTTTCTCACTGCACCAGTTTGTCATTGATGCATTGCTGTTATTAGTTAGTAATATATTTTTTTGATTATCATGTGCAGTAAATAGTAGATACACTATATGGTGTAATACATAGGATTACAGTGGTTTCTTGGCTGAATGCAGATGTCTAATGTCTGGTAAAGGATGCGGGGATGTGAAGTTGTCAGTATTCAGTAGCCGCATATTGAAAGCTGTGGAAACCGAGCAAAGAATCAAAATGTGTGTAGGTTTGTTTAGTTAATAGTAGCATTATGTCAGTCATCAGCGAATAAATTGAATAATTATAGTAAAGCTCTTATTTAGGCAAGTTCGTTTTTAAGATGACAGGTTTTTCACCCAGTGTCATCGTAATCTTGGGCTGGTTGCTTTTAACTGCTTTTATTGCCATTGTTTGTATAGGTGTGGTTTTTAAAAAAGATATACAAGATATAGTTTGTTTATTAGGTTTAGAGTCTGCATATGGATATAATGGAGATACATGTCCTGTTGATTTATTCTTGTCATGACATTTTTAGCTGGCATAAATTCTGTTAAAATACTAAGATATTGTATTGCTTCAATATAGAATTTATTTATTTTTTTGTCAGAAAAGAAATTGTTGAAGCTTTGATAGATATGGCCCAGGCTGCAGTGGGGGAGGTACTAAAAATGTTCTTGCTCAGGAGTTGGTCCTCTTTTAAACACTGTCTGACATTTCTTCAAAGGCATCCCTTTGAACAAATGGGTATAGAGACAGACTAACGCAGTAGTCTACTATAAATACATTTGTAAAAAACAGTATAACAGGCAGAAACAAACATGTGAAGGTACAACATGTACATTAAAAAAAAAAAAACTTATTTTTATACCGATGAAAACTATTTTATAAAGAATCAAACTTTCTTTTGACAGCTTTCCAAAATGCATATGCAAAAAGGAACATGAATTGTGTTTTTCTCAACATTGTTTAGCTGTTGTATGAAGTAAATATGTTCTAAAGGAAACAGATTCAAGTAACAGTACTGGGTATGGGCTGTACTTAGTAATAGTGTAATAGTGTAATGTGGAGTTAATACTGAAATAACTAAAATAACATAACTATAGACTTGCATACTACTCAGCACGTATGCACGTTTCTTTGCCTTACGGAAAAATCACATACGTTTCACATACAGTATAACTATGTGCAAAAATATTTAACTGTTTTCAGCCCTGCAAGTGCACATGTAAACTCGATCGAACACACAACATCTTGTGGATTATTGATATAGGAAAATCATACCTGCTAAATGAAACCACATGACCTACATTTAAACATGAAAATAAAGAACTTTTGTGAAAATTAAATAAATAAGTCCTATGTAACAAATAGCATGTAATGAAATTGTGTGAAATTACCCGTGTGTTATGTTTTGTTAAAAAAAAAAAACTCATTAAGAGTGACCAAAACCACATGTTTAAATGTCACAAATGAATCATGAGATCATTCACATATCATGTTCCTGTGGTGTTTTTGTAAGGGGACCTTGAACTCACATGGATTTTTTTAAAAAGTAAATGACTTTTTACTTTACAAAGTGTAGTCTGTTCTCCTTTAAACAGCGTGCTTTATCATGGGAGCACATCATTTTAATCATACGACTAAAAAACAATCAATTATATTATTACATCGCACACATTACATTACAGTTTCATGACCTCAATTTGGTATCATGTATTTGCTAAAATTAAATGTTTTGATTTATGATTTATAAATTGAACATTTTAATGGCTTGTGCAGGGTTACTGTCTCCAGTCTTAATGATGCATTTATTATCATCGTTTAAGGACGACATATTTTGCTGCCGTCTGTCTTTTTAAAACAAGTTGTTTTGGGTGAAACTATATGCCGTTCCCGGTCTTTAGGCTGCCACAGTGGACCAGCCGATCAGCACACAATATGATTGGCACAGGTTGTATACTGGATGTCCTTCCTGAAGCAAGCCTCCCATTGGGACAGATATTCAGCCAATATGCTGCCTTGTCAAAAAATGCTACCATGATCATAGAGTATATCAATCAGTGCTACTCTAGCCTAAAAAATGCTATTTACTAAAAGGGTAAATGTACTATACCAGTAAGTGGAGCATGTTTTGATAGACAAATATTACCATCAAATAATGATCATAGTACATAATCCGCAAAATGAATGAAACAATTGCCAAGCTTGTTGGTCTTCCATGTGCAGAAACCAAATAAAAGGTAGAATGGATTGTTAGAACACCAGGCCTTCATCCAGTGGCTTGGGATTGGGAATAAATCCCAGGCCTTCCAAATGGACGGCAAGAAACCTACCACACTGAGCCACCAATGCCCATTTCAATGTAACATCATATAAACTGCCACAGTAAATAGTGAGCGTGGAAGACATTACAACTAATTAATGCAGTGATTAATGTGAAAATAACCATTGCAACAATATATTGGCATTATATTACTATACTCCTATTAGATCTGGGAACTTTGGAAGCATAAACAACACAAAGGTCATTTTAATGGGGTGCCTAGAAAATCTAATTAAACAATTATGTAACCTGAATCTGACTGCAGAGAAGAACCCCAGGAAAAATATTGACATAATTATTGAACTTAAATCATCAACTTTGGAATGCCTACGAGAAAAAAAAAAAAAAAACAGTAACATAATCCACACCATGATTATTTCTCTTTATCTTTATTGCAACATCAAATTAAAGTATATAAGTTAGAAAAGGATTATTTTCTGCTCATTTTGAATGCAGTTTCTACAAAGGAGAGGCAATTCTTTTAGCAGTCTATATTAGGATTGGTATTTAATTTTAAAGAGCTTGTCACAATAGACATATTAAACTGGGTAAACATGTAATTTATTTATTTATTTATTTATTTATTGTCCAAAAACTGGGCAAGAAGACAACAATATCATCAGCTCTTCACTGATCTATGCGAGACTGGGCAGAAGGAACACCAGAGAAAGTCCATGTTCGAAAATGTGAGCGTTTTTTGGAAAAAGATCTTGTGGTCTGATGAGACTAAAATAATGCAAGATAAGCAGATTGTTGAGAAGTCAGTCAGCCAGACATATGACTTTACAGTGAGAATGTACGTTCCAACAAGATAATGAACTACAGCACAGAGCACAAACAACTAAAGAATGGCTTGACAAAAGGGTTTGTTTTGGAATGGCTGAGTCAAAAGCACAGACTTAAATCCAGTTGGAACACTGTGGCATAATGTAGAAACTGCTGTCAACATTGAATATTCTCCATCTGATTTAGAATAGGAGAAAATGAAAATATGCAAAGCTTAGAGACAGACACACACAATGTGACAATGGAAATCTGTAAGAGCTGCAAATGGACAATCCATACTGAGTGGGTAATTGTTTATTAATAAAGCAATTTTCATAAATTATTTCATTTTTTATTTTCCAATGTTTTAAGGTAAGAAGAAAAAGAATTTAAATGATCACATGTCTGCCTCAGATTGACCATCCATTCTCTGATATCTTGCCTTTTTAAATGGACGCTAGTTGAACACATTAAAATTTTTGAAAACCAAATGTGTGACAAGAACACAGATAGTGTAAAGGAACAGGCTTTATTTCGATCTCGTTAGATCCAGGGGTGAAATTCTACAAATTATAAGAATAATCTGGAAAGCCTGAAGACACTAACATGAATGTAGAATAAACATTAATGCGTCATCAACATTAACATTACATTTAACACTAACATTATTGTGCAGTTAAACCATAAACTTCTTTAAAAATGTTTCGTCAATGCATATTTTTTTTATTGTTTCCTTTCAAAAGGATTTCGTTTGGATCTCATTTGCGTTGTTACATGGTACTCTTTAAAGGTTCCCAAGACAACCAGAGAACCCTTAAAGGGTTTGGGGATTTTGCCTCTTTTTCTAAGAGTATACAGTCTTTGGAAAGTTCAAGGTTTGAGGAAGTAGGCTTTGTTCCAGGCTTCTACACAGACTCTTAGAGGGTTCTCCTAGAGAACCAAGCTAAGAACCACTTACGGTACTAGATCTATTTTTTGAAGAATCATTTTAAGGGATTCTTAGCCCTCTAACTGAATTCTACTCAGAACCTTCTCTGATAGGAAGACGCCTATTTTAAAGGTTCTAAACTGCACCTTAGACAAAGAACTGAAGTGTTCTGAATTTAAACCTGTTTGAAAAGGGTCTTTGGAAATTGCTATTAAGAGACATAGCTGATTAAGAAACACTTCCTTGTAGTCTACTACTTAGAACGTTAAGGACCCCGGAAGCACAAACCAAAGAACGTCAGGCTGCTTTAGGCGGACTTTTTTCTAGTTTAAATATGATAACAACATGAATCATACAGTATAGTGAATTTGTGTCTACTTATCCACAGTCTGCGTATACCTTAATGGTCCTGTACTCATTTCCCCCACACTCTTTCTTGTTAAAGATGAACGTAAATGGTCTGTTATGATTGGTCCCGCCCTTTCAACAGGGCCTGGTAAGGGCTGTCCAAGGGGCGGAGCATCTGAGCACCTTACAAGGCAGTTGTTCAGTTTGATGACAGGAGGAATCAACATGAGAGCATCCCTGCTACCTTGAAGGTCAAAGTTCATCTGATTTGAGTTTAAAGAGGCCAAGGAAAGGGAAGAGCACTTAAGAGCCGGTTCAGTAATCCCTCCTTGCAGGCAGTGAATGTTGAGTTCAGACAAGGCCAGAGTGTGTGTGTTGGTGTTCGTTTCAGCTTCTGAGCAGCTTTGTGAATTTCGTCGTCCTTCTACTGTGTCATTTTTCTGGCTAGCTTCCTTCAGCCTGTGGTCCCGATTCTCATAGAGAAGTGTGTTTGCACAAATGAAGATGAAAAGGCCCACTCCCATAATAATAGGGCCAACTAATTTCAGTTTTTCTGATGGTGTTCGGCCAGATGGTGCATGATGTGGCACTGGTCTGCGGTTCCGATGGGGCCAGTATCCACCGATCGCCACTCCAATCCCTACGAGCAGCAAAACACCAGCGAAGAGCACACAAGCTCCAGGAGCAGATCGAAGACGCAAACCACCAACCACAGGCCCTTTATCCTTCTGATGGAGTGAATTCTCTGATTCTAAAACACTTACATCTGTTACAGTGGGTCCATCCATCTCTGACATTCTGCTGATAAAAAAAGGTCAGATTATTATATTATTATGTGTAAATGGGCCACTATAGATCTGTGACTAAAACAATGCTGTGACAGGTTTCCTGCAGGTTGTATTCTTAGCATTACATCCAACAACTAATAGCAACTAAGATCCTTTTCTTAACATTTCAGTTCATCAAACATTACACTACATGGCCAAAAGTTCGTCAAAACCAGACCCTTACTGTATATATATATATTGGCGTTCTTGTTACAGTTACACAAAGTGACGTCCGTGTAAACATGGTTTGCTGAGCTTGGTATGGAAGAACTGAAGAAATGAAGTGTCTTGCACAGGGCCCTGCCCTCAACCCTACTGAATGATTTTGTGATGAACTGGAACATCAGTTCTTGACTTTTCACATAATCCTGTGGTTAAATGAGGAAACCCCCGGAGCCATTCTCCAAAATCTAATGGAAAGCATTTCCAGAAGTGTGGAGGTTATTATACCAGCAAAGCAGAGCTAATTCTGGAATGGAACATTTACGAAGCACATACATCTCTTGTGGTCAAGTATCCAAAAACATAAAAGTTCCTTTAAGCCTTGGTACATGGTAGATTTTAAGGAAGTGGGTTTTTTTTGGCCATGTCATTGTCACCCCAGCAACCTTACCTCCAAAGCTCTTAATAAATAACTTGACCTTTCTATTCAGGGTTAAATCCTTGAACTCATCTGGGCATTCCACATGAACGTAATAGCTGAATATACAGTAGTAGCCTATGAGAAGGTACATTTGTTTGTTACTGTAAACATACAGTACCCTATAAACATCTTGAGCCATCCCTCATGATTTCATATTAATAAGATAAATTTCATAATGTAGATTAAATTAAAGAAATGGGAAAAAACATTTTACTGTGACAAATTGCAAAGTGCCTAAACATACAATTTATAAAGTGGTTGTTTATGTACAGTAACAACATCAGCAGCAACCTGATTTCCCTTCACATCTGTCCCAATCACTCAGCATTCACCATCACTAGTATACAGTACTAATCACCGGCCTGATCGTCTGTCATCATCTGAGCCTGTTGTTTCTCACTTCATCATGCCCTTAGTTACTTTTCTCTTTAAGCTTGAATAATTCATAGGTCACTGTGCAGCTTAACAAACATCAAACAAACTGTCAGATATAGCGTCTAGACTGAAAATAAGAGCCAAACACTTGAGCAAAAAACAAGTGCCAAAAAGTTCCCTAGGAAGCCTGGAGAACTATTCCTTAAGACTTTATTAAAATACAAGAAGTTATGTCTCTTTCAAAGCAAAATATTAAGACATGAGGGGTGGCTCAACACATTTGCACAGTGGTGTCCATTTCCCTTGATTTTCTCCTGCAGAGGGTAATTACTTTTGGGGAGAAAAATCTCTAAATTAGATTTATCCCTGTGTGATAATGTAATAATGTACTCAGCTTTGAGTCAAACTTGAACTGATGCAACATTTAATTACATTTTCCGCATTTCACAGACTGTGATAAAGAAGTATATTGGACTGATTCTTGACCAATTTATGACTTCACTGAAAAAACATTACAGTACCTAAGACGTAGCAGGAGTTCTTTAGGACCTCTTTAATTGTAAAATAAATTCCCAAGCCCCCCTGAGTAGACATTTATTTCACATAAACACTAAATAGTCATTCATTCAATCATCTTCTCTTCTGGAGTCTATCCCAGAAGCCTTTGGGCACGATCCATCGCAAAGGACGCAAACACTATGGGCAATTAGGTAACACCATTTAACCTAATCTGCATTTCTTCGGACTATGTGAGTAAACTGAGGCCCCCGGAGAAAACCCACCAAGCATGGGGAGAACATGCAAATGCCATGCACACAGACACGTGGTGGGAATCAAACCCAGACCCTGGAGATGCAAGGCGAAAGTGCTAAACACTAAGCCACCATGCCACCCACACTATGGCACTCATTCACTCATCATCTATACCGCTTTATTCTGTATACATGGTGGCGGAGGGGACTGGTGCCTATTCCAGGAGACTTAAGGCACAAGGTGGGGTACACCATGGACAGGTTTCCAATCCACCACAGGGCACATACACATACACTCATTGACACACTACAGGCAACCTGAGAATGACAGCCTAATTTATCAAATGTCTTCGGACTGTGGGAGAAAACCGGAGAACCCAGAGGAAACCCACCAAACACAGGGAGAACATGCAAACTCCATGCTCACTGAGCCGGGAATTGAACCCGGACCCTGGAGGTGCAAGGCGACAATGTTAACCACTAAGCCATCGTGCCGCCCCCACACTAAGTATACAAACAAACGTAAACAATAACATTATACCAAAGTTCTCTCACTCATCGTCTATACCACTTTATCCTGTATATAGGGTCACGGGAGGGGGTCCTGGAACCTATCCATCACATGGCAGGCACACACACACATACTATAGGCAACTTGCAAACGCCAATTAGCCGAATCTGCATGCCATTGGACTGGGGAGGAAATCGGAGAACCCAGAGGAAACCCATCAAGCCCGGGGACGATATGCAAACTCTATACACACAGACCCCCAGGCGGGAATTAAACCCGGACCCTGGAGGGGCAAGGCGGCAGTGCTAACCACAACGCCATCCCAAAAGTTCTAGAGGGGGAAAAAAATGAAGATATAGGTTGAGATTAAAACTGGCTACCTGTTTATGTGTTAAATTCAAGTGACCAATAAAACAAGTGAATAACTAGATATACAGTGAGTCCCTATAATGATGTGTCAAAACAAAAAAACAATAAAATCACCACAGAGAAGCACTGATCTATTTCATAAACTACCCAGCAATGTGAAGGAGAGTGATGTGTGTGTGTGTGTGTGTGGTGTCCTGCCAGTCCCATCCAGTGCTGAAGGGACAGACTCCTGATCCAGGATAAAGCACACACTGAAGATGAAGGAAGAAATGTGTGTGTGTGTGTGTGTGTGTACAGTACATGCGCTTGCTGTCGATAACCTCCAGCCTGTGACGCATCTATACACGTTTATTAATCATCTCTCTCTCTCTATGTCTCTCTCTCTCTATGTCTCTGTCTCTATGTCTCTGTCTCTCCACGCACAGACGCAGGCAGACGCGCGAGGAGGACGCGCGCGCGCGCTCTCTCTCTCTCACACACACACACACACACACACACGGAGTAGTTGTGAATGAATGCTGATTTCGTGTTTTTTACCTCCTGATGTGGCTTTACTTTCAGGCTTGGGTGTCCGGATGAACCCGACAGACAGATCCGAGTTCCATGTGGTGAAGCTGGACGGACCCCCGACACTGCGCTTCTGCTCTGAGCCTCCACTCCAGTATGAGAGCTCCGAGTTTGTGTCCGACAGTTTAATTATCCAGTGACGCAGAGACAAGCTTGGGAGGGGGTGTAGTGAAAAGGAGGAATACAGAGAGAGAGAGAGAGAGAGAGACTGTATGGTTAAGGGGTCATGGGAAGATTAGTTCTAGCCTGTCTGCTCCCACGGTGGGCTCCTGACTTATTCTTAGACTCACTTTTGGGATTCAGGCTTATTTTACCCTTCAGGTCTTCATGGTCACTCCAATAAAATACCCCTGAAAAAAAAATGGCATGTCTAGGGGTTAGGGTTGGCTAAAAAAGGTCTACATGCTAGGTAAAGTGTAAGTAAAGGTATATGTGGTAAGTGAAGTCTAAATAAAAAATCTAAAAAGTTTACAAGATATGTAAAGATCTACATAGTCAGTTAAAGTCTACATGGTAAGAAAAAGTCCAAAGGTCTAAATAAAAGTCTACATGGTAAGAAAAGCTCTACATAGCAAGTAAAGGTCTAAATAAAAGTCTACTGTACATGGTAAGAAAAGGTCTAAATAAAAGTCTACATGATAAGAAAAGCTCTACATAGCAAGTAAAGGTCTAAATAAAAGTCTACTGTACATGGTAAGAAAAGGTCTAAATAAAAGTCTACATGATAAGAAAAGCTCTACATAGCAAGTAAAGGTCTAAATAAAAGTCTACTGTACATGGTAAGAAAAGGTCTAAATAAAAGTCTACATGATAAGAAAAGCTCTACATAGCAAGTAAAGGTCTAAATAAAAGTCTACTGTACATGGTAAGAAAAGGTCTAAATAAAAGTCTACATGATAAGAAAAGGTCGAAAGGTCTAAATAAAAGTCTACATGGGAAGAAAAGCTCTACATAGCAAGTAAAGGTCTAAATAAAAGTCTACTGTACATGGTAAGAAAAGGTCTAAATAAAAGTCTACTGTACATGGTAAGAAAAGGTCTAAATAAAAGTCTACATGATAAGAAAAGCTCTACATAGCAAGTAAAGGTCTAAATAAAAGTCTACTGTACATGGCAAGTAAAGGTCTAAATAAAAGTCTACTGTACATGGTAAGAAAAGGT
The DNA here is from genome assembly GCF_024256425.1 of Clarias gariepinus. Classification (NCBI taxonomy): domain Eukaryota; kingdom Metazoa; phylum Chordata; class Actinopteri; order Siluriformes; family Clariidae; genus Clarias; species Clarias gariepinus. The sequence goes on from NC_071125.1 coordinate 9,909,898, forward strand.
CTAAATAAAAGTCTACATGATAAGAAAAGATCTAAATAAAAGTCTACATGATAAGAAAAGGTCGAAAGGTCTAAATAAAAGTCTACATGGGAAGAAAATATCTACATAGCAAGTAAAGGTCTAAATAAAAGTCTAAATGGCATGTTAAAGTCTAAATAAAGTCTAAATGATAAAAAAAAGTCTACATGGTAAGAAAAAGTCGACATGGCATGTAAAGGTCTAAATAAAAGTCTACCTGATAAGAAAAGGTCTACATGGCAAGTAAAGGTCTAAATAAAAGTCTACATGGTATGAAAAGGTTTACATAAAAGTCTACATGACAAGTAAAGGTCTAAATAAAAGTCCACATCCCTCACAGAAAAAAATATGGCAATATATTGTAAAATATAATGCAATATATTAAATAATAAATTTCCATATATAGGAAACTATATATATACAGTATACCTTTATATGGTTTCCTATATATGGAAATGTATTATTTAATATATTGCATTATATTTTACAATATTGCTATATATATTGCAATGAAGACAAAAAACATATTTATGCTTATAATTGTTTTATTGAAACATTATTGAAATTTTATGCATGTTTAAGAATTATATAAACACTTTTACTTTGTCGGTGTGCTCTAATTGATGCCTATAAAGTACATTTTGTTCGAACTACATTAACATATAAGCATATTGTAAAAAAATTAATATATTTCTCAATGACAAGTGGCAATTCCTTATGTATTTTTTTATATATTGTAATATATTAATCCAATATATTATTCTTTATATTGTGAAAATATTTTTGAATATAAACATCTTTTTTTCTGTTAATTATTCGCTAGTATCAGTTAGTGTAGCAATGAGGAATGTAAACATTATAAAATCTTTTCAATTTACCAGTAGATAAAAACACTATAATATCAGATAAGATCAGAACAAATGATTGACAGTTAATATAAAGAGAAATATATTTTCTTTGCATGAAGGGTGGTAAGAAAAGGTCTACATGATAAGTAAAGGTCTACATTCTCAATAAAAGTGTACATGGCAAGAGAAGGTAAGAAATGGTCTACATGGTAAGTAAAGTTCTACATGTATGAAAAGGTCTACATGCTCAGTAAAAGTCTACATGGCAAGGAAAGTTAGAAAAGGTCCACAGGATAAAAAAAAGTCTACATGGTAAGAAAAGGTCTCCATGGTAAGTAACAGTCTATAGGAAAAGGTCTATATGGTAAGTAAAGTTCTACATGGTACAACAAGTTCTATATGTAAAATATCAGTAATCAGTAAAATTCTACATGGCAAGGAAAGCTATAGGAAAAGGTCCACATGGTAAGTAAAGGTCTACATGGTAGGAAAGAGTCTCCATGGCAATTAACAATAAAGTCTGCATGGTAAGTAACGGTTTATAAGAAAAGGTGGTCTACATGGTCAGTAAAGTGGCAAGTAAAGTTCTATATGGTAAGTAAAGGTCACTTTGTGTCTTTGTGCGTCTTTTCCATAATGTACCTTCACAGCGAAGTGTAACTTTGTATTTGCAACTCAAAGTGTCTGTTACGGCGGTCCTCTCATTCCAAAGTTTAGAATTCGCAATTAGAAATGACATACTTTATTCTTTTAGATATTTTAGTTACTCATGGAGTTATCTGTTTGGCAGCTTGTGCCTATTTTTGGAGTTACAGGTTCCATCTCCAAAACTGCTGAAAGCTTCCTCTAATCTAATCTCTTCTGCTTCTCTTCTGTCAGTCTATTTTTTATACCCTACTAGTGTCCTTTTTAGTAGAATTCAACAGAACTCCATGGTGCCTGATTGCTTCATGTGGGCTTTGACTCATCAGCATTGCTTGCCTTAATAGGTATCACCCAGCACACTGTGTAGCCTTTATTCCTCCTTGCAGATGTCTGACTTTACTCTCAATCTCTCCTCCAGGCATTTTCCACTTTTTTGGTCTCCTCTGAGTATTTCACAGTTGCCATTTAACTAACACTATGCCTAATGAACCATGCTGCAATACTCAGACAGAATTCCAAAACTTTTATATAACTGATGAATTTATGTAAGTTGAGCACTAGTTATGAGCTCACTGCTTCTGTCACTTAACGTCTAACGCAAGCATCAGCAATCTTATTCACAATGGCTGGTGTGGCTGCAGGGTTTTATTCCAACCAAGAAAGAGCCACACCTGATTCCACTAATGATTTGGCAGCAGACATGACACAGCTAAAATCATTGATTCTGGAGCTGAAACTTCTTAAACACAACTTTTTAAAAAGAACCAGACTCCGAACCCAAAAAAAAGTCATTATCCCCAGTCCTCCTCACATTTTTCCAAGCTGTTAATCATCTAGCAGTTGAATATGTTCAAATCCCTCAACGAAATCCAGAAATGGGCCTTACTCTATCCCAACCAGGCTCTGATTTAGCTGTGGCATCCGCTCATGTTCGCCAAGTTGGATGATGGTAGCCTACCACTGCGCTAAAGTGCTTTTTTGCACGACACTGGTTGTGGCAGTATTTATTTTGCCACAGTACTTTTTTGTGTATTTTTCAAGAGAAATTTGGATGGACTGCACATCCATGCTTTAACTCCAGGGTCTGTGTTCGAGCTAATTTGATGACTCATAAGCAGACCATGCCAAACCACATGCCTGTCAGCGATGCATGTGTTGCATTGCTGGTGGTCTCACCAGACAAAACAATATGTTCCTATTTGTACTGCCAAGTGCAGAATGCTGATGCCCTATTGAGAATTGATATTGCATTAAATGTAGCAAGCACTGTCAATATGTCAGTATTTTTGCTTTTCCACAACTTTCAGGAAAAACCAAGATATCGTTGCATAGGGATGCGTACATTAGCCTTGGATACTCAAACTACAGCATGAGATCTGTGTGTGAAGGTGTGAAGGAGCATCTAGCTCCTAGCACTAGGTCACCTACAGTCTCTAGTAAGCTGATTTATGCATGGCTTTAGGTGTGGTAAGCTCAATAGTCTCTTTTAAAATTGGGGCAAATGAGCTCTAGATAATTGGCCATATGTTGCAGCATCATTTTTTGAACAGAAGAGAGATTGAACATGTCCCGGAATTGTACCTTAATGTCTACGGCATTAGGCTTTATGAGCTTTTAAAGGTGTTGCTATGGGGACTTGGGCTGGCTAAGTCACAAAAGCATTCATAGCAGGATGGGAATGGATTTTAGGGGAGGCATTCTTGGACATATTTGGTGTTCCAGATCCCAATGTGTTCAGTAGAGCTGAGATCAAGGCTCTGTGTGTGCCAGTTCTACAGTTCTCCCACACTAACATTGGCAAACCATATAATTTTGGACCTCAACTTTGTGCAAGGGGGTACTGTCATTGTGGAACAGATTTGGACTCCCTAGTTCCAGAGACCCAGTAAATGGAATTATTTAAGCTATTTTAAGAGAATAACTTGCTTCCATGTCTGTGGCAAAGTTTGTAGAAGGCCCACATACTGTACGTGTGTGATAGTCAGATGTCCAAATACTTTTGGCCTTTTTCTAGTGTAGTTCAAAAAAGACAAGTGGATATACTCAAACTAGTTGTTTTTAGGTGTTTCAAGAAACACCTTCGCATAATAAAGCTGCTGCCTTTCTTGTACTTAAAAATCAAAGTGTTCACTTAAATATGGCCAGGGGTTTGCTTCATAAGTGGCATTTTGATGGTGTTTGTTGTCCCACCCATCAATCAATCAGTTGCAGTGGTTTCCGGGGTGCATTTTTTAAAATCATTTTTCATTTCCTTTTTACTCTGTAGCGAAATTGATTTCAAATGTAGCAAAGGACAATGCTTCAAAAAACATACTTAAGTAAAAGTAAAATTACAGATTTTAAAAACTCCTTTAAAAAGTATAAGTACCCCCCCAAAAAACTACTCAATTACAGTGACGCAAGTAAACATAATTTATTATTTTCCACCTCTGTCCACCACTGGGTCCATAAGAACGTCTTCACTTTACACGGACTCTCGTCTGGTTGGCCCCCTCATGGGCCGACTGTGGGCTGACCTGCAACACTGGCCTGTTTTGACAGAAAGCACTGACCCATGACAGGTCTCATTATCTACTGTATGCTTTCCTCCTTTACCACTTACCCACATGACACCTAGATAGCCAGCTACTGTTTTTGCATGTCAGCTTCCTACCTGAACAAATCTGTCATCCCAAATGGGTGGGTATATATGGCGTTGTCAGTAAAGTCATCCCAAATGGGTCCGGGGACTTGGAAGCAGTTTTGTGAATAGTGTGAACTGCATAAGCTGGATCCAGTGCATTGTATGACTTGTCTCCCAGGATTGCAGCAAATACCCATCTATAATAAAGGTGTATGTGGGTGTTATCTCAATACTCTATATCACCACAGAGGTACTCTTTCTGGAGTTTCATTATCCTGACAACCTTATTAAAGCAAATCAGACACCTTAATCTGTCATGTTTCCATAAGAAATTAAAATATTAATCTATGCATTCTTTCGAATTTATTCACTGCCTAATTGCAAGGGATCAGTACAGCAAAAAGGGTTGTGTACAGTAACGCCCAATTTCGTGGCTCAGTCAAGTTACTATGCAGCATAAAAATAATGTATAAACAAAATAAAATGTATAACGTGCATTTAGGCAGAGAAATGTACTAGCATACGAAAATGCCTCTGTAAACCTTTAAAATGGATTTAAAAGAAATATGCATTACATGGGGTTTTACAAAAAAAATTGCATTAGAAATTAACCATTTGTACAATCTCGAGATAGGACTCCTCTTCTTGCATTCAACCTCTTTGGACGAAAAAATGGAGACTTCCCATGAACGGCTACCAAATGTAAACAACACTTAGAATCCACTCCAGAACTTTTAGCTCCACACTTGGCCACAAAAATGGTTTATCAGTGAATTGTGTAATTATTTTCAGCTCATCAAAGTGGAAGAACATTATTGTAATGGCCTACAGTAAGTGCAATGTTTTTGTTGAACCTCTTAAATCCAATCAGAAAATCCACCCTTTAATCCAATCTTATTTGCTTTATTTCAGACCCATCATGGTGGCGTACAGAGGCAAAAATATGAAGATTTGTGTCACTAAATTAATGTGACTATAGATTTCAGAAAATTTATATTTATAAGCAGTGCCTATTTATTTACTTTTTCTTGCTCTGTGGTGTTTTGTACAATTGGTCTACTTGAACAGTGGACAAAAAGTAAGAAACAAAAAAAAAAAAAAGAAAAAGCAGAGCACAATCCATTTTTCTTAATCCATTTCACAACAAAACTAAATGAAGCCAACGGACCTGCCATGTTTTAAGCTGTAACTCAGAGCTTGTTTTATTTAATCAGTTAGGAATCAAGCATTACAGCTTACATTTCAGCTTTTTTTCAATGGGATCTGCCTTTAAGTCAAGTTTCTCTCTCACATAAACGCAAAAGCTCAAGAATCAAAATACACACACATTAGTTTACTGTACATTAATGTACACAATTTTAAAAGAATTTCACAAAGCACACTTTCGACACTACTACATAGCAAATTAGACATTCTTTTTAAAATCAGACTGAACTAAGATATTCCCTGCTGCAAAGTAAAAACATATACAGTCTCTTTCTCTCTGGATTACACAGACACACCCACATCAGCACATACACCCACAAGCATATCGCTCATCCTAGTGGTCTTGCATCCATCCATCCTGACCATTGTGAATGTGATGTGGGTTCATATACAAAAGTCTGTTTTTGCATTAATTTAAAAATTACTTTGTACATTTCAAGTAAAAGATCCAATGCGTAATTCTTTCACATTTTCTAAACCAATTATTTATATAATAATAATCATAATAATCATCATAATAATAATATACAACAATGCATTGATATTGCAGTGCCTCAAAACCATGCACTTTTGAGTCCAAAAAGTTAATAAAAAAAATCAAATTAGCAATAAGTTAATAGGCATCAAATCATCAAATAACTTTTGAATAAAGTAACAGATTGCAGTTAGGATTACATACAGATAATACAAGAAAAACAAAGAAAAGACAAGAAATGTTGTGCCAGTTTAGCAGCATAGTCCTCCAAAGACCTTTATATGTATACCCAACTTGTACATTCTGATGCCCAGCACTTCTACAACAGGATAATTAAGCAGATAAAATTCCAGTCTTTTCAATTTTCTGAAGTACTTGTTCATTGTAGGGCACTCTTCAGTGACTACATACAATGTGGACTAATCACCACTGTAAGGAAGAGTCACAATAGTTGGGACATGGATAAGAAAAAAAGATAAGGAAAAAATGATTGCTTTGTGGTTACTTAAAAGTACAGAAGAGTTACAAAGGTTTTTAGGGCATGGGTGCGTTATTCCTCATCCACACTCCTCAGCATAAGGATGCAGTTATAAATTTTCAAAGCAGGGCCCAGCTTGATACTGAGGATCTTTACAATATCAGACTGGGTAAGAAGAAGGAAGGCTTCACCATCAATTTGCTATAAGAACAACAAACATCAAAATGGATCAATAGACACATCGCAAGAAACTAAATTAACCTATAATATATCTGAGAGTAAAATCAGTCAAACAACAAAAATAATCTTATATACCTCATTCCTGAAAATGGCAGCATGTTCCCTGCAGCCTGGGAGCTTTCTCACAAAAGTTGCAACCTGATAAAAATGATTTGCACATAAAATATCAAAATCAACAGTAACTCAATTTCATCTGTGTACAGCAGGGTGGAAAAACCATAAACAGATTAGCTAGGTTGCCAGATTATTGTAAGTGCCAATGTGCTGCCCAGTCTCATGTTTTCATTACTTGGAAACCTAATTAATTAAATAGAAATGTGGTAGCTAATACAATATCAACCTATTAGCTAGTGAAGTGCATTAACACAAACTAAGAAAAACAAATGGGTTTACGATCATTATCCTCTTGTAACGGAGGTTAAATGCATCATATTGTGTTTGTGCCGTCAACAAAAAGTCATCAGAGCCTGCCAGGCATTCGACTATGAAATTTGGTGATCTGTCCTTGCATCACATCTAAGATAGACACATCTAAGACCTAATGTACATTTTATATGGAAAGAGTTAAAGGATAGTTTTTTTTAGGTTATGAGGGTTTTTTATGTTGTGTACATTTTGTGTCTCGAAATACACTATATGGCCAACTGGTTGTGAACACACTCACTCATATGCTCTTTTTGTACAATCCATTCCCGATTTGGTCCCTATTGGCTTCTATAATAACCTCCACTCTTTTGGTAGAGGTTTTCACTAGACTGTGGCCAGGCAAAGACAATGCAAAAGAAGACCTGGGGTTCCAATTCATCCCAAATGTGTAACAAACAGTCTTCATTTTCAAAACACACCTGAAGCCCCTTAATTCTAGTAAAGATATATGCTACAACTTACGAATGCATATATATGTAATTGTGTGCCTCCATCTTCAAGGGCACAACAATATAATTTGATAGTCTAGTGTCCACAAACTTTTGAACTTAGTGTGGCTAAATGTTCCTGATTCTAATTTTTGTATTTATTTTTAATAATAATAATAATAAATGCCTTAGCCAATGTATGTAGTACAGCAAGTGGTGAGATTCATGCTATATTTAGACTGATCAGGTGTGCCTGTTTTCTTCAATGCTCAACCATACATAGTGAAATAATGCAAATAACAAAAAAAGCCCAGATGTGAAACCATTAGCCTCAGGTACTGTTGTGTGTCTCAGGCTAGTGTTTTTCCACCCTGGGCATAATAACAGAATACATCTGTGGGCAAGCATACAATCTGAAACAAAGTTTAAAGTTTTACCTCTTCTGTGTTCCACTTGGCCACTGTCTTTGCGCTGAGACCAAGTGCTTCAGGTAATAGTTTGCCATGTTTCTCCCAACAGTGCTGAAACTTGGGTGGCTCCCAGCCACAAAACACAGAGTCATGCAAGAACTGCTGCAATGAGTCTACTGAAAGAATCACACCAATTAGGGGATCAGGAGATGTACACATCTCCACATTGTAATTACACTTAATCAGACTAAAGTTTGTCACATAAAATGTATTACATAAACCCATCAACCACAAACGTGTAAACCTGCATATGCATGTAATTATCTAATTTGCCAGTCATGTGGTAGCAATGCAATGTGTAAAGTCTTACGGTTACAAAAGCTTCAGTTTAATGTTCACATAAAACCCCAGAATGGGAAAGAGGAAATGTTAGTGACTTTGATCATGGCAACAGAACATTCCCTAGAGATTACACAAAATAGTGTAAAAAGGCATACGGTAAGCCTTGCTGAAGAAAGAGGAGGCCAGACTGGTTCAAGCTGACAGGAAGGCTATTGTAACACAAATAAGCTCTCTATTAAATCATGGCCAAGAGACATAGCAAATCAGTAGACACAATAGATATAATACTACAACAGCAAACCTGCACATCTGGCGTGAACAACCACAAAGACAAAGTCACAGGAATCACATTTTCCACATTATGATGGCAGATAAAGAGCTAATTGAAAAGCTGAGCAGGTGGTACGAATAAAGTGGTTGTTATGTGTAAATCAAACCAACATTTCATGGATTACCTTTTCCATTTCCTTCCTGCTTCACCTGATTCGACTTTGTGCACTTGGCTGCAGTGGCAGGCCTGCAAAAAAAATATACACACACAACAAAAAGTCACACTTACACACAACACTAGGCATGTGTTAAACTGACACTCTTTTTAGTATGAATATACACTCTCTTACTTGGCTGGTGAGGAAATGTCCGTGTTGTCATTGGTTTCTGGATTGCTGGCTGTGGGTGTGGTAGAGGGAGTCTGTGCGACTGCTTCTGTGCGTCTGTGACGTGGAGGTCCACTCAGTGTCACTGGCCTTTCTCCACTCAGCCTGTCGGGGAGCAGTCCCTCCTTATTCAGATTCAGCTCTGAGTAGGGACAGCTGACGGCCCTGGGAGACACAATTTGTATAAAGATTTAGGCTATAGTAGGCCTAGTATAAGATTAATTTATTCATCCTCTATTCCGATATCCTGCACAGGGTCACGGCCTATCCCAAAAGACTTTAGGCACAAGACAGGGTACAGGGGGCCAATCCATCACAGAGCACACATATACACACACTACAGGCAATTTGGGAACGCCAATTAACCTAATCTGCAAGTCTTTAGACTGTATGAGTAAACATAAGTACCCGGGGAAAAAAAAAAAAAAAAAAAAAACAAGCACAGGGAGAACATGCAAACTCAATCCACACAGACCCAAGACGAGTATTGAGCCTGGAGTGCCAACCGCTAAACCACCATACTGCTATATTAATAAGATAAATCTACTAAATAAATATAAGCCATAATATTAGATCAATATATGTAGAACGATTTAACATTGCATTATTCACAATTACATACTGAGAGACAAGTTGCATTGTGCAATATGTATAAAAAAAAACAAAAAAAACACATTACTCCTGACTTGTGGTAATAACAATCTTATAACACAGAATAACAAACACCCGGCTAAATTTTGTCCAAACAAATTAATTACCTAAATTTCATTAAGGTTAATAAGGAACTAAACAAACTTTACACTTTTAGCATGCAATATTTAAAGTGCGTCAAAATCAATTACTAACGTGTAATGTGTTCCATAGCGAGGTCCTTTGATATGTCCCACCCCACTGCATCCTGGAGTAGGACAGCCTTGTCCTGGGGGGACCTGGGGATCACTAGAACCTGAAAACAAACAAGTGTAACTAGCATTTAACCTAAAATACAAACCAAATTGGTGATACATAAAGCATTGGATGCCAAGGGCAAACAAAAGCATTATAAGCATGCACATTTTTTATGTGTTGAATTATGAGATTGTATTACTACTGGGGTTCTGCAAAGGATGACCCGTCTTTTGACACCATCCAACAGGATGCAAATCAGGGCTATCGGCATCCACCCAGTAATTGTATTCATCACTCCAACCATCAAAATGGATCTGAAATAAAATACACAAAGACAAAATATTATTATAAGACAATATTAATAATATATATACAGAGTGGCATGATTTTCTATCCTGCTGTATACAGATGAAATTCAGTTACTGTTGTGTAATTACATAATATACATTCGTGGCTGTTCCCTGATATCCAGCTAACAGTCAAAAAGTAAAAAGAATATATAAAAATACTAAAATTCTGTTAGTTAATATAAAAGATAAAAACAGTGTTAGGGACAATTTTAATTTGGACTAAAAGACCAAATAAGACATTCTATTCAATTAAATTTTTCAGCAGCTTTGCACATTCTACATCTGTTCATTTCCTGCTTCAAAGGCTTTGAGGTAAAAGCATACAATTACATTCAGTAACAGAAAACTTCCTTAATGCTGTTAAATTTTGAGACACGTTGGGGAATGCTTTGGTGTTTACCTTGACCCTGTGGTCATCTGTGTCTGCTATAGTGGAAACACGGATGAGCATGGGGTTGCGCCTGTCCACTGCCTCCAACTTCATCCCTATCTGGAAGCCATGTGGAGGTCTCTGAAAAGCAACACCATTTGGAAATTGTGCAAATCAGAATTTAAACAGCAAACCTTCTTCATTTCTTTAATTTAAGCACACTTAGTCATGCTTACCTGTTTGAAGGCTCTAGCAGGTGCTGCTTGGGATCCGGTCTCCTCCAAGTATTTCTCCCATGAAAAACTTTTTGGCTGCTTGTACTCTAAATAAAGCCAAAGATTAAATATACACTGTTATATGTGCAAATACTTTCTCATTAATCCCATGAAAGTGATCAATCCCAAAATCTAACTAGTTTATCACCTGCTTACATCCTTAGAAATCGATACATCCTTATAAATCCTGCAAACATTTGAGCGGTGATTCTTTTGGTATCAAGCGACTCCATCTTACCAAGCTAAACTAAGTGCTTGGATTAATGCAGATTTACCAATTCATTTTTTATGAAGATTAAAAGATTCAGCAATAAATGGCCATATCAAACACAGACTTGTCTCTTGCTAACTAACATGCAGTTCGGTCGAATTTGTCATTTAATCTGTTCCAGAGGCGAGTTCTTAAGACAAAAATTTTTATTGTGAAATGCACTCTCTTATAGAAAATAATGTCAGCATTCTAGCCACCCAAAAATATTAACTTAAATTAAAACATTTAAAAAAGACATGTAAATGAAGTAAAATATAAAATAGAAAACATTAGACCTCACCAAACCTTAATTTATGATTAATGTTGGCACCGGCTGCTTTAATAACAAAACTGAAAGTGGCTCCCTTTTCTTCTTGTTACTGTGCTTGTTGACATTCTTGGAACCCATAGTGCTATATTTTCACTAAAACTTGAACAAAATGCAAAAACCCTCAAATAAAAAAGTACTCGCTTCGTTTGGCTTTTTGTGCCGAAACAAATCTCTTGCAAAATTTCAGTTCTTAAGGTGAAAGATTCATGAGGCAGCCCCGTTCGTATGCTGAGGTACCACTGTATGTAATATAATCAGATCCATAAATTGTGAAACAAGAGTAACTAACCCTAAGTTTTTGACATGTCCTCCATACACCAACATACTAAACCTGAAGTGAAACACTTAAGATGCTTTAATTCATAGGATTTGACAAAAGTGTGATATTTGTATGTAGGGTTGGGTACCGAACATCGGTACCAATACGGCACCAGTACCTATATAACCAGTATGTACTGGACCGAAACAGAACGCGAATTTCGGTGCCTCATTTCGGTGCCATTTAAATGCCTGAAATGTTGATTGAGATATTTGTTCTCTGGGGCTATGATGACACAGTTGTAATTAGATTCATTAACACACATGTTCACTAGTAAAATTTAAATACTGCATTCATGGGGTGTCAGAAATGATTGGAAAAATAAATTATTTCCTTAATTAGAAAAATCTTGAGAATTTCGGAAAGCTTTGATAATACAAATCCAAAACATTGTTGCAGTAATGTTATTGTCTATTTTATTTTTGTAAGTTAAAAGTTTATTAGATTAGATTAAAAAACGAAAAGCACAAAACATCAGAAAATGAGACCATCCGAGACGCGCGTGAATGCAGCAACTAACACGTTACACACTTGCTCTGACGGCAGCAGGTGGTCTACCGCTAGCTTAGCTTGCTAAATTATACAACTTTTGTTAAAATGCCTAAAACTAAACAGTCGAAAGTGTGGCTATATTTTACAAGAAAGGATTCCGACACTGTGACGTGCAGCAAATGTTTTACAGCAGTTAAACAAAGGGGGAAACACGTCAAATCTAATGAAACATTTGAGGGCACACGGAAGAACTTAAAAGCAGAGGGAGGCACCGTGTTTGACAGCCTGCAGACAACAGCTGGCACTATCGGTGTGGATGACACCAGCCCCAGTCAGTTCACCAATTATGACAACGACAGCAGCCTTTCCGCAGGTTAATCGTAGGCTAATGTAATGTTAATTACAAACTGCAAATCTTGCATTCATGCTAACAAATGGTCAAACGAATTGTAAAATACATATTTACACTTCATAATTATGGCTTTCAGTGGCATAAGGTGGCTTATGTTTTTTTGTATTTACTTATATATTCATATATACTTTAAACTTTTAATATATTGTTAAATTTTAAGCATTCGATTTTATGTTTAATAAAAATGTATTCTTAAGTCATCCACCATCATTTTGTGGCTTTTGTAAAGTATCGTTTCAGGCACCGTTTTGGCACCGGTACCGTTTTAAAGGTATCGATTTGGCACTGGTATCGGAAAAAGAAAAAAAACGAGACCCAACCCTATTTGTCATTTTCACTCTCACACACTCACAATTGAAACTGAAAACCATGCTTTATCGAGTTGAGATCAAGTGACTGACTTAGCCAGTGAAGAATATCCAAGAGACTTTTGGGTATGTCTCACTATATGAAGCAGCATCCTATCAGTTTTGGGTTTGGCTGTATCTAAGCAGAAAGTATAGGCCTTCTTTGGACCTCATGTTAAGAGTTTGAGTCAACAGCTACCAAATGCAAATCTATCACTTAGCTTAACCTGTAGACCTTGTATCTGGTCGATTAGTTATGGAGAACAGGTCACACCTGGCCATGTAACTGCTTGCCAACCATTTGTTCCATTATTTATGATCCCAAAAAATTTATACAAGTATTGTGTTTAACATACACAATACTTGGGGAAAACAAACAAAACAAAAACGTATAATAAAATTGACAAAAGTATGCAAAAGTACTTTTTATATATGAACTTGTACAGGGTGGTACTATGTCTTAAGAAGACATCTCAGCAAATTTGGTGCATACTGTGTCCAGCAGCTACACTAATCAGCCATGACAATATGACCACCAGCCTAATATTGAGTGGGTTCCCACTTCTGCAACTGAAACAGTAAAAACCTGTGTGTTCTGACACCTTTTTTGAGAACCAAAATGAACCTTTTTACCAGTTTAAATTACAGTAGCTCTTCCATTGGATCAGACGTCCCAGCCACCCTTCAATGCAACCATCGAAATGCAGCTCCCCACATGCATCAATGAGCTCTGGCCACCCATGATCCTGTCTCCGGTTCACCAGTTGTCCTTCTTTGGACCAGTTCTAAAAGGTCCTGACAACTGCAGATTGAAAACATCTCAAAAGAGCTTCAGGTTTGGAGTTGCTCTGATCCAGTCATCTGGACATTACAGCTTGCCCTTCGTCAAAGTCAAACAAAACCTTAAGCTTGCCCATTTGTTTCTGCTTATGGCTCAACAATGTATATACAGTGGCAATTCACTTATCAGCAACAACCGCCAGGAACCTTCCAGTCTATTATTAAATGTGCCCTTTTATTTTGTCAAGTAAACACAAAGTGGGTGATAGTCATCGTTCAATATGGTCTGTATTTTTTCTTTTTCTTTGTTTGACCACCGTCTCTAGTAAGTCCAGTTGGGTTCATATGTCAGCCAGCTTTACTAAGAAGCTTATTAAGCCTATTGGCATCACCCACACACACACCATTGCCCTAACACACCACAGCATAGAAAGAAATAAAATCACACTCGTGACCATGTCCGATACACAGTACTTAAGCCGCACTGTGGTCTACCAGTTTAATAGTCCATGACCCGGTATATAATAAATGGCTCGATTTGCATATCACAGAACTTATCCCTTAGCAGTCTCGGTTGAATGGGGTTAAAAACGATAGATAAACCCATTAAAATTTAATCAAAGCTGAAATGCTTGACTTTGCTCAGGTCTTGAGTTTTTTTTATTTCAAATTAAATGTGGTGGTGTACAGAGGCCAAATACCAAGCAACAGAATTTTATTCTAGAATTTATAAACCTGACTGTAAATTAAATTATTTTTTACAAAGCCATAATTCGTATTAATTTATATTTTTTAAATATAATGATTAATGATTGTGCAAACCTATCTGCATGAGCATGTGCGCACACACATACAAAGTTTAAACTTTGGTGGAATGTGGTTTGAAAAGCTTTTTATCATATCACATTAAGAAAAAGATAAAAAAATATTACTTACTTTTCAACCATAATTGAGTATTTAATTAATATGAGTATTTATATACACTCACCATGCAGTTTATTAGGAACGCTCACACACCTGCAAATTATCCAATCATCCACTCATGTGGCTGGTGATAAACAACAGGCTACAGTTTATGTTCATGTTTAGTTCTATCTTTCTTTTTTAACACCACGCCAGCTTCTATGGCTATATTCACGGCGAGAGTCATTTTTGTTATATAATATTAAAAACCTAGATAAAATGTTTAAAAAAAATTGTTTAAGAACTTTAAAATTACATTTCGATTTACTTGTTTAAAAACTTTTTTAAAAGTGTCAACAGAATAAAACAGATGTTTGATGGACAGAAGGGTTCTGCATGATAAACATTGTGTTAGATTTTCTCTTGACAGTAAAAATGTGTGTAGCTTTTGAGTGACCTATCCTGCATTACATTTACATTTAGGCATTTGGCAGACGCTCTTATCCAGAGCGACTTACTTTTTTTTTTTTTTTTTTTTTTTTAATATCATTATACATCTGAGCAGTTGAGGGTTTAGGGCCTTGCTCAAGAGCCCAACAGTGGCAACTTGGTGGTTGTGGGGTTTGAACCTGGGATCTTTCGAACCTTAGTCCAATGCCTTAACCACTAAGCTACCCCTGGCCCCCTGCATCTTGTATAAGTCACTTGATCCCAACGATTTTTAACAGATTTATTTCATACAGTTTATTATTTAAGCATTGGTCCCATTCTGATTGCTATTTATTTTTTAGGTATTCATTTAAAATTGTTTTTAAATATGTGAAGGGTATAAAGCATTTGACTGTTTTTTTGGATAATGCTTTTTTGGATAATCTTTGGATAATGCTTCTCTGGCAGTTTTATCTGCTTTCTCATTACCAGGGATTCCTGAGTGCTCAGGTATCCAACAGAAAACTATTGGCTTCTAAAAATGATAACTTGGTTAGGATTTCCACGATTGCTGGGTGATCTGTTTTTATATTTTCCAAGGCTTGGAGACATGATTTTGAGTCCGTTATTCTTAGGTGATCTTTTCATGATGTGGTTTCAAGGAATTTCAAAGCGATAAGCAAAGCATTTCCTTCTGCAGTAAAAATTTAACTTTTGTCTGGAATACGTAAACCTTGCTGTAGTAGATTTGTTGCAAAGGCTGCTGCCACTTTATTTCCTGATTTTGATCCATCCGTGTATACTGGGGTGTTCTGTGGTAATTTTCCTCTTATGTCCAAAAATTGCTGATGATATTCCTTCGGATAGGTTTTAGACTTTTATTTTCTTTCTAGATCCAGACAGATATTAGGCTTTTCGAGTTTCCATGGAGAGATTTTGCAAAAATATTTCTGCCCCAAGATGTTTAAGTCAACTTTCAGGTTCTATAAATCAGTGTTTTAATACGCAAAACCAAGTGGGCGGATATAGTTTAGGTTTCTTTCGATAGATGATTGAATGTTGATTTGTGAAGACCTGCTGGGCATGCTGGATTTTCCTTATTTGTTCTCAGTTTGATTGTATATTGTAGTGCCAATTTTAATAGTATGTTCTCCCGGGAGGGTTCATTAGCTTCAATGTTCATGTTTAAGCATCAGAAAGAAGAGAAAGTGTGACCTCTGTGGCATAGATATTAGCACCAAAAAGCCTAAAGGTTTAAGTATTACTAATCCTCTAAGATTTTAACACACTAAAGTTTACACTAACCATGCCATTATTAAAGTCACTGAGATCTTGTTTTCCTTTTTTCTGATGTTTGTTGTGAACATTACCTGAAGCTCTTTAATGCATAATGTTTTGCATTGTGCAGCTACAACATGACTGGTTGAATAAATAATGTGCCGATGTCTAGGTGTTTCTAATAAAGGGTTTTGTACATATTTTGTTTACCTGCAGGTGTGGTCAGTGTTAAGTTTGCTTCCTCACAATATCCCACTGGATGAATATATGGGCTGCTGGCATCACACCTGATAACCAAAACACAATTAAAAGATTATACTAAAAGTCTGCACATGTGCGTAAAGGTGAACAGAAAAACAAACACTTGCTCTTGCTTACCAGTAATCATATGTATCGTCCCGGTTATCAAAATGGATGAGGAGCCGGTTATCCACGACGGCTGAAATTGTGGCTACGCAGATTAGTGATGTGTTTTTCCTGTCGACAGCCTCCAGTTTCATCCCAGCACGGAAGCCTGAGGGGGTCACTGACTGCAAGGTCCAATAATACAATTATTATTATATACAGTCTTTACGCAATGGGAAAAAAAAGAGTACATGCTATGTGAAAAGGAGCATATGGTCCACAGCAACTTACGGTATTAAGACTTTTGAAGAAATGTTTGGGTGCCTGTTGGCCTCTACAGTTCTTAACATAAGTGTTCCAATTAAACTCTCCATCTTTGCACCCTACAAAAACAAACATACACATTGAAATTAGAATAAAGTCCTCATTAGAGGCTTAAAGAAAAAAACTAATGTAATAAACACCAAAAAACAGCATTGTTATAAAAAGCTTTGCTTTAAAAAAAAAAAAAAAAAAACACCAGGAGGTCTTCAACATTAGCCTGACACTAAAACGGTTCCGGAAAATTGTGCTGCCTGTTTTATTAAGGACCTTTTGGTAGCAGCAGCTTGAGGCCCATCTTCTCACACCAGCCTGGTGGTTTCACATCCCACGAATCTGCATTCACCCAGAAGTCATGGCACTCAGGATAACCATCGAAATGAAGTCTTATTCTGTAACCCTGGACCTGAGTGGGAAAAAACAATCACAGTCTCTTAAAAAATTTATTTAAAAGTGCCAAAAACAGGAACATTTTAATTTAATTCACTAAGCAGTGATTAGCCATTCAAGTTGCTCAGGAAATAACATAATGCATTTTTATGTATTTATTTCAATTCAAGCTTCTCAGACATATTTCAGCATTTCTGGTATCACTGTGATAACAGAACGTTTAGTTACCATGTATTACCAGGCATTAGTTTTGCTTATTAAAAAGAAATCTCAGGGACATTCTGTGAACTTTCACATGGTGCAAATACTTTCCATAGCACCCAATGTTACTCTTTAAAAAACAAGCTTCAGTCAAAAACCTGTCTCATGCATCATTTTCCTTTAGGGCCACTGAATTTTATTTTTCTTTGGTGAGCTGTGGGAACCAAAACATCCTGTGGGACCAAAGTAAGACTAACCATAATCATGTTTATGATATGAGCTATATTTGTGACCAAAACATTTCTCATGGTAATTTCACAGTTTAAAAATATTACTCTATAGACTGCCCCCTCTTCAGGTCATAACACTGCATCACATTTGGCTAACGGTCTTGACTTGGGTTTATTTGCCTGAGCACAAATCTTCTTTTTGATACAATCTGTTCATCTGCTTGTGTGCATTTTGAGTCAATGGTTTGTTACAAAAGCCAGTTTGTTAAACTAGTGTACTAATATTTAATAACACTGAATTATATAATTAGCAAAAAATGTTTTAAGATTCCTCTTTTGCTTTGATTACAGCTCGTGCCGTTTTCTTGACCTGCTTTATGAGGTAGTCACCCGTAGTAATTTTCTAACAGTCTTGGGGGGTTCCTACAGATGTAGAGCACTTGTTGGCTGCCAGTAGTGTTCAATGATCTTAAGATAAATTGTATTCTACTTTAAAGAACCTTAAATGTCAAATTTTTTTAAACACTCCTTTCTGTTTACCACATTATCCCACGTGTTATTTTTTTAAAAGCTTTTAGCATTGCAAAATTAATTGGAAAAAATAAGAAAAAAGTTTATGAATAGATGTGTCCAAACATTTGCCCAGTTCAGTTAACAGTTAAAAGCAAAGTGTGCATGTGAACTTTTCATGCAGTCTACATGTTAACTAAAACAGACAGGCAGCAGAGCCACCTCCAACTGCAACAATCATTAGCATTTAAATTTTTTTTGTAAAATTATAAAAACAGACACTTTACTATATGCAATTTTATTTTTATTTTTCCGTATTGGAATAAAACTGTACTTTTTTGTGGCATTCCTAATAAATAGTTAACTATGCCTTCACAACATAATGTACTCATGGGCAGCAACAGCTTCCTCTATTTGTAGACAATTAAAAAATACTAACAGACATTTCTTGAGGTAAGCACACAGTGTCAGTCCCCAGCCTGCCATTTCTAAATAGCAGGCACCTCTGAACCCAACATTTTTACCCCATTGATTTAAACTACCTGACTTGATACTAGACTGCAAACAATGACATGAACAAGTGCAGCTGTTTGTTATTAAGCAAGTTTTGTCTAAACATTTTAGTGAATTCGAGGAAGATGACTCGAATTTGAGAAAGATGACCAAAACATTTCTCATGGTATTTTTACAGTTTCAGTACATTTCTCTATAAACTGCCCCCTCTTCAGGTCATAACACAGCATCACGTTTGGGTAAAGGTCTTGACTAGGCTTTATTTGGATTAGCGCAAATTTTTTTTTTTGTTTTTTTATACAATCTGTTTATCTGCTTGTGTGCATTTTAGGTCAATGGCTTGTTACAAAAGCCAGAGTTTGTTTAACTTGCGTACATATAACAATTAATTATTTAGTTAGCAAAAATATTGTATTTTAAGGTAGTTCTTTTGCTTTGATTCAACACACAAACACACTGATGGTTGCAACTTTTTGTGCCTTGTACAATTACCAACTAAACAGTATTTTGAAAAAAATTAATCTAATTCTCCCAATAGTAAGACACATATTAAGACTTGCTTAAATGCAGTGAGTCGATCTTGTGTTACCTCTGCCACAGTAAGCACACAGAAGAAGGCAGGATGGCAGGGGTCCAGGCCCTCCAACTTCATTCCAACCTTAAACGCGTTTCTGCTCTGAGGTAAGGCCTGGTGCTGCAAATCACACACACACACCCAGCACATAAACACTCCATCAGAGATAGGATGTTTATCATGTGGAAATTTAATACATATTTTTCCTTGAACTCATAACTTAGATATCCTACCTCTTTAAACAATTTTAAGGGGGCCGACACTGCTTTCTCTTCCTCTAGATAGGCCGGCCAACTCCAAGCCTTCTTCTTCGTGGGTGCAGCTGTTACTATGGCAATAGTATCAGACAATTCATTAGACACAATCATTTTTGGCAGTTTTATTAGAAACACCTTGATGAAACTGTCAATGATTATTTCAGTTTAACCTCCAAAACATCACAAAATGTCCTCGGTGTGTAGGACCTGTTTACTGCTGCCATGAAGTGGCTTAAAAATGGTTTTAAATCTGTATGTTGGTATGATAAAAAATTACCCAATCTGGCAAGTTTGGCTGCTTTTCTGCCTTTTGAGACTCTAAACTTCTCCTATGAATAAAATAAGTGTTGATTAGCCAAAGTACAACCAAACGCGCATCATGTGGTCTGTGTGAGCGTGTGTGACCACATGTTACCTCCTCTTCCTCAATGTTGTCTTCCTCATCATCTTCAGATTCCATAAACATCTTTTTTTTCTTCCGAATTCGTTTACCTAAACGTTCCCCTTCTCCTGGATCAGCTGGAGTTGACCTTCACAGTCCAACACACAAAATGTAAGATTCACTGAAAAACACTTTCACTGCAGACTTAAGTGGGCTTTAACACCTGGCTTGTGGGATACTCATTTTTAAATCTCAGATGACACTAAAGTATAAAAAAGTAGTCTAAACACAACATGTTAATAACAGCACCATATACTGTCTCTAATAATGATTTTTTTCATAATAATGATCATTTTTTGCTAGAAAACACTAGCACACTAGCAAAACATGGCAAGTAAACACTGCTGTGAGCAAAAAAAACTAAACAGCAAATCAATTATAACATTTTATTTAGTTCAATAACTTTACAAATAACATTATATATATAAACAAAATATATATATATTATAATATGATATAATATATTATAATATGATTATAAATAAAAATAGCGGATGCACCATTTGTATTTTTGCCACAAATGATTGCCATGTCAACACCTTAAAACTCTCTCATGCTTCCCTGAACAACATCTGAACAATTTGCTTAATAAAGTAGTGCAGCGTCGAAAGAATCCAGTGTCATTACAGAATTTTGTTACTATAAATATGCGTACTTGGTCTGCAACAATGTTTTAGCAGGTGGTACATGTCAAAGTATCTACATGAATGTAACTCAACAAACCAGGACACCTTGTCCATTGTTCAGCACTCCATTTTTTCGATGCTCACATTCACATTGCACACTCTTTGGGCATAGGACCCAAGGGTCAGCATGGTCACTCTGACCTGTCTGTGGCTATGCAGCTCCATACACAGAGCTTTTAAATGGATACAAAATCCCTCACCTGCCTCCAGGCTATGCATCTATTTTCTATCTACAGGAGCTGTCAGGTTATGTTTTGTCATAAGCCAATATAAGAACTTAAATTAAAATTAGCACTAAGTATATTTTAATTCTAATTTTAATCATAACATTATTAATTATATTAATAATTACCTTATATATACCTTATAAATAATTTATGTCCTTTTCATTTTAAATGCAACTAACCTGTTTACTGACATGATATTTCATTTTAAACATCATTAAAACTGAATCCTATCCTAGTGGTATACATGCCCTTATCTCAGAATGCACCTAAACTATTTACTGATTAAATATTTAGTTATCGATGTGTTCTGACCACAAGCGACCATCTTATGCCTGCATCGTTGTTTACCTTCCACTGCTGGGTTGTACACAACCGGGACTGCAGAATTTCCCCTGGACAAAAGAGTCCCGTGAACCAGAGTGGCCACAGGACTTACAGCTGGCCATGTCTACGTTAGAGCGATCCTCTCTGGTGGCGCTCACTTTGATGGAGCTACCCGTCTGCGTCTGCAGTCCAGACAGAGCTGCTGAAACAACAACAGCACAGCTATTTCAAATGTATTTTACAACGTTAAAGCATGCAAAGGAATTTAGAAAACGTTCTACTGTATATGCTAAACACATTTAGTGTGTGTGAATTACTGGGGAAAGATGAGGTAAGGGGAAAAAATCTATTTCGTTATGGGTCGCAATTAATTTGTGTGGCAATTCATGTATCGCCACACTGACTTTTAAACTATTTTTTAGATTTATAAAAGAGATGAATCGGTCAATCAGCCAGTGACCATAATTGATTGTTTTTCAGTTTGATTGCCCGTACCCGGTGATCGGCTGAACCGCCCTGAGATATAAATGATTCTGTACCGAGTGCAGAAGCTTCAGTGTGGTGCAATAGAAATAAATTTTTTATGCCATAACATTATTAAAAATTGTGCACATTAAAAGCCTACGATCTGCCTTTTTCTCCAAAACACAGCGAGTGCTAATTAACCAAAAATCGTGTGCGTTAGAAGCACCGCATGCCTGTGTGAGAAGACACACGCACTTGTTTTTCTTTTTTTAAACCTTTGGAGGCATTTAAGGTGGTAAACATCGCCTTTTTTTTTATAGTCCTACAGATAAACCTTTTACACATTTTTATCCAATGTGATATCCAGAATTGAAATATTTGTTAATGTTATAAGGAACTGGCTACATTTAATTAATCATCAAACTTTTTAAAAGGTTTAAAATTATAATAGAATCAAGTGAAAATTTTATATCGAACTGGATATTTATAAAATTGCAATACTTATAGAATCACACTTTTAACTGAATTGGCACCCAAAAATCGTGATAATATCGTATTAGGAGGTGATTGCCCGGTGATTGATCCCTAATACTCACCCACATCATATGCACGTACTGCTGCTGTTTCTGACTGCTTTGAATGGTTGGGTGGCTCCGTTGAGCCGTTAGCGTGTGTGGTCTCTGACTGGGGGCATGAAGACTCCTCTTCTTTGTCTTTAGGCTCCACATCCATTACCATATCAAGCGTCCCAAATTCTGTTATCTGAAACTGGAAGAAAAAATCTTACACTTTTACAAAGTCATGGATGCAATGAGTCTAGTGTGTTGTAGGAGTCAGTCAACATATTTAAGACATTCTTAAACAGCTACAGAAGGCAAACAGGACAATAGGTTATTACAGCAGTTATAAGTCATGAGAAAAAATATTATATTAAAATATTATATTTCACATAATAATATAATATTATAAAGAAAACACTAAATTTTAGAGAGGGTGGGAGTGATTAAAATCAGACTTTCAGAAAAGTGCCAGTCTGCCAGTAAAAAGATTTTTTTCCCCAGGATGAATACAGCATCCCTCAAAAGCTCAACAGTGGCTGTTTGGCTGTGCTGGGTTTGATCAAAGCCTTGCCACCACTGCCGCTGTTTCAATTTAAATGACCAAAAAGTATATTTCTCCCGTTTTTTAAATAACGCTGAAATTTATATCAATTAAAAAAATTACATCAACACTAACTGTGCGGTATTTAAAACTGTGTGCAAAGGGTTTCATGATCAGTCAACCAACTCTTTAAGGGACACAAGTTAAAAGTAAATTTGCATATTTCATCTTTTTTTTTTCTTATTTTGAATTGTAATTACAATTACTTATTTTGAACTGGTAATTACCAGTTTGCACCGTTTTTTCTTTATAGCACCTGCAATACTCAATGAATTTATATAAGTTACGATTACATTCTGCCCCCACTCAACACCCCCCAACTACTGTTTGTGTAACCTGCTGCTGCTGTAACAAAATAATTTCCCCTCACGGGATCAATAAAGTATATCCATCTATCTATCTATAAACTGGAGATTAAACTGTCCTATCTAGGATTAAACTGTTATTTAAATTGGTACCTTTGATGTCATCTTTGCCAGCATTGTCGCAATGATTAAATAAAACATTTGAGGTTGTTCCACTTGCACATCTTTAGAGAGTAACCCTTTCTCTATACAAAGGTCCTACTTAACAAAGTCTTCATCACTAATTCAATCTCTTTGAAAATCCATAAAGCGCCACAGTGATTTAGTGGTTAACCCTTGCATGTCCAGGGTCCAGGTTCGATTTGCCACCTCAGTTCTGAGTGCTTGGTGGATTTCCTCCGGGTGCTTAGGTTTCTCCCAAGTCCAAACACATGCAGATGAGGCTAACTGGCGTTTTCAAATTGCCGTAGTGTGTGAATGAATGTATGAATGTGTGCATGTACAGTATGTGTTCCCTATAATGGATTGCTGCCACGTCCAGAATGTACCCCACCTCGTGCCCCAAGTCGACCCTGTATACAAGATAAAGCGTTATACACGCTGAGTGAAAATCCAGATTCCCACAGCTGACGGTCTCCCACTGTGTGGTTTGTTGCTGCTTCCCCCTCTTTAAGTGTCTCCATCTACCTGTGCACTTTGCTCTTGTCAAGGGTGGCATCTCTATATTCATTCTGTAGCACAGTGGGAGACTATCAACTGTAACAAAAAGGATTTTCAAAAAAGATCCGAAAGATTAGTGACCAGTGCATAGAGAAAGAGTTACAATGTGCAACATTTAAGTTTTTTATTTGAACACTCCAAGTCAATTGATTAAAAAGTTATGCTCATTTTTGCATTACTTTCGGTACAGCCCTTGTATTTTTTGCACTGCTATTTTTCAACCCTGTAAAAAACGCTCTGTACAGCTGGGTCTGTCCGAACATTCTGCAAAAACTGCAAGTTCCGTAATGTCTGAAGTGGCATAATGTTACGACAGATGACTTTATTATGCAGTCTGTTGAACGTATTGTTCTACACCAAATCAATAGTCTTGTATTGAACACTGTACACTGTAGCCTACACAGCTGTGCTGGCCAACACAGAGAAAAAATACAAATACACACTAAAGTCATTCCGGCCTATTCAAACCAGATTAACCCTCCTATTACTGTATATTTGAGGTCAATTTGACCCCATTCAATGTTTAAGGTGCCCCTATTATGCGTTTTCAAATATGATCTTTCATGCAGTATGTCTTGTAGCTGTATGTGAACATAAACTATCTGCAAAGTTGTGACTCAGACAGTGCACAATAAATTAAGTTTTTGTATATATATATATATATATATATATATATATATATATATATATATATAAAGAGTCGGCTCACATTCGCCTAAACGAGTTGTTAGCAATTCGAATCTTTTTCTGTTACGGATCCACATAACTAAGTAACATATTTGCATAATGTCCGCCCACGTTCTACGTCGCGAACAACTTGCCCACCCACAAACAGTACAATTCCCACTGAGAAACGTCCTGCTCCAGTCGTACTTGCAAAACAGTTTCTTGCCAATGTGCCACTTCAACCCCTTCATCGTCAAACTCCAGCTCGAATTGATAGGGTAAAATCTAAGCCATCTTTTTTATGTATTGACAGGTCTCCAGAGCTGTCATTCAGTTATAGTAATAGGCGTTTTATTTTCCAAATCACATGCTGTAGCGGTAGACCAATCATAAAGGACCGCGCCATCTAAACAATCACAGCAAAATAAATGACTGCATATGAATCTTTTTTGTTACTTTTATACATAAACTTGAGTAACAATTTTAATTATAATAATATTTTGAAGGTTGAAATTGCTGGGATCAAAAATAATCCAAGGATAAAAGCTGTTAGTAAATTTGAAAGTAATAGGAGGGCTAAAGACATAAGAAGTTGAAATGTTCCAAGCTGCAGATATGAGACTTTACTAAATTAAGTAAAGCCCATAGAGTTTAAAAGCCAATCTGAGTTAGAGAGAAATGTGTGATTTTTGAAAACAAGTAGCTACCAGCAGAATGAGAATAAATCACCCTGTGCTTCAGACTCGCCCCATTGATGTCACGGCAGCTTGTTTGGAAGTGTGTCTATGCCAAACTGGACTAGAGTTGAAACAGGAAATAAGAAATGTATTGCCATGGTGAACCTGTTTTCCATGCAAAAACTTTAAAAAATAAATAAAAAAAGAAGAAGAAGAAAAATGTGCCTCGCTTTCCAAAGTCCAAACATTCTGGACTAGTTTCAGATGTGAATTTGACTCTGGAATTAATAAAGTATGATACTTATTTTCTTTTTTTGTGGTGTTTTGAGATCAAATTTTTACAGGACATTACTCTTCTTTATATAATGTCTCTGGCTACATTCAGCTAGTTGTGCTTATTATACTTATCAGCAATGTGATCTATTTGCTTGACTGTTTGGCCCACTTCTACACCTGTGATGTATTTCTCTAAGCTTTGCATCCATACCCATGGCAGGAGGTCCTTAGTTGTTTGTGTGCTGTCTAACATCATTATGATAAAATAAATGACAAAGCTATTGTTTTATAATTTAAATGGCAAAAAACCTGCATAATTGATTAACACTTAGGCAAACTATTTCCCTATAATTAACAGTATCTATACATAGTGACGCACCAAACCGATAACTGCATCAATCCTGGATCATATGTGGTACAGTGGTACCTCTGCATACTAATGCACCGCCTCACAAACTTTCGGCAAACCGAATACCAGATAAGTTACACCTATGTCAGAAAGTCGTACAGTTTGCATATTATTTGTGTTTTCTTCCTGCATTTTGTGCTAGACTCAAAGAAGAAATTAGAATCCTGGGTCCTGAGAATGTTAGCAGGGCCGATAGCAAAAAGAAAAAAAAGGCACTTTCAGTTTCGTTTTTTAAGCAGCCATTGCAAAAAGAAATCATACGGTTTACTCTCACTCACTCATCCTCTATACTGCTTTATCAGGAGGCCCAGGGAACGAGGCAGGGTACACCCTGGACAGGGTGCCAATCAGCCTAACCTGTATATCTTGGGACTGTGGGAGGAAACCGGAGTACTCAGAGGAAACCCACCATGCAAACGAAGACAGGAATTAAGCCTGGCTGGGAATTAAACCCAGACCCTGGAGGTGCAAGGCGACAGTGCTAACCACTACACCACCGTGCCACCTTAATGTGGGAGCACTAAGTACCCCTCATCCCTCCCCTTTGAAAGAGCTCGGCCAATCAGACCTCCGGCTGCGAGAGGTTACAGCATCACCCAGGAATCAAACTCGCAATCTCCAGATGATAGGGGAGGCAATTTACTACTGCACCACACGGAGGCTCATAAGATTTAATGACTATTTATTTTATATTTTACTTCATTAAATGATTTGATTGTTTTTAGATGCATAAATATGATTATAGTGTTGTAATCTGTGGTTGCTGGAGACCGATTGCATACCTGCATTAAAATGATTGCCTATGGGGAAAATATGTTTTACAATACTAAATTTCACCTTAAGAACTTTCCTCCAGAACAGATTAAATTCGTATGCAAAATACTGCCGTATTCAGATTTCAGATCTTGGAACAGCGAACACAACTGTTTTAAAGCACCTTTGAGATTCACAAAACTTTAATAAAAGTCGGCTAGGTTGCGCCAGGGCGGTCACATCTCAGATAATAGTACTGTAAGGAAAAGGGAAAAAAATAATGGGATTAGTGCATTGCTATCTGTATTGCTAAACGTCTTTACCCTGATGTTACTGCCCGGTAACGTAGCGATGCCATCCTTCCAATCAAGGGCGGCCATCATGTCAAAATCTGTTCCTGGGCCAGAGCTATTGCTGGCAGGTGCGTCTGTCATTTTTGCCCTGAGACAGAAAGACAGAATTAAAAAAAGAAAAGAAGTGTGTGTGTGTGAGTGAGAGAGAAAGATACAAAACTTTATAAATAATCATTTTAAAAACAGAAAGATATGATTTCCTTTAGAGCACAGATGTAACCTTCACTACACACATCACTGAACTCTGTTCTTAGGTTTTCCTCAATATATAACACTCGCTCGATAATAATGCGACTTTAATTAAAGGCCTAGCAATCATCGCTATGCTTACAGTCTCTGAGGACAATTTACGAAGTGACAAATTGACCATTTGTCAGTCTTGTTTTTCGTAAAGACTTGTCAACAAACACACAAAACACAAAGACCTTGTTCCTAAATCAGACACAGACGCCGAAACGCCCGCAACTCGGCTTTTTTTTTACGAAATAAGCTGCGCGTTATGTGCTGCACAGCGCTCTTCCACTAGGGGGCGACTCGCTCCCGGGACTGACTGCAGCACCAAGCACTTAAAACACGGATAAAACATGGATTTATAATTTGTTTGTGAAGCAAATCGTCCGGAAACACAGATGAATATAAAGTCATCCTGCTTTTCCCGGGGCATTCGGGTTATCCAGGACAGCAAAAAGCGAGTGAAATAAAAGTTAGAGGAACAAGTTCAGCTTTACGTTGTTTTTAAATAATCTCGTGGAAATCCACGGTTCAATAATGCACACACAGTTTAGCACAAGGGTAAATTGATGCCCGTTATGTTTTCTAAGAGAAAACTAGACGCTTGTGCGTGTTAACATTCGTACACTGTGGGTAACAGTGTAATAACGTTCTGAAGCCAGGGTTTATTTTAAATCTGTGAGCTGCACACACACACCGTGACAACGCATCCGTGCACACCCCGGTGATGGGTTAAACTTGTTCGTGAGGTTTGTTTCCCGAGCCGAAGTGCGAAATGCATTTTATTCCAGCCATAAATAAAGTGCAATGCGCGAGCGCCCATTATTAGCATTCGCCTGAAACAAAATGGCGGAGGAGGATAGTAGCAAAGGGCGGCCGACACGTCTAAACTCCGCAAATTATCCGAGTTGTTTGGTCTAAATAATTCCGCACGACTTTAAATTGCCTTATGAAGGTCGAGTGTATAACTTGTTCTGTTGCAATTAAATGTTTTTCCATCATCCAACAAACTCCTTACTTTCCCCTTGTCACGGAATGTCGTTAGCTAGCCCGGTTAGCCTCGGCTGTCTAAACCCGACTCAGGTCCAATTCAAAACGCACAGCCGGCTAGCTCAGGCTAGTAATGCTAGCAAGCGGACCACAATACGCGAAATATATAGAGACTTTCTACATTCGCTTTAAGAAAAGGAACAAAACACTCACGCAGGTGGTTCAATCGAGTTGTTCAGTAATAAATAATAAAAACAAAGGAACTCCAGCGCGTCAGGTCGGGGAAAACACGCGAAACGTTCGCTTTTAATTTCTTCTACACAAACTTGTCACTTCAATTTATCTTTATCGCTTTATACGTCGTTGAGAAATAGTTACGGTCGCCGCAACCTGCTGAACAAACACCCTCCTGCGCATCGGTGCCGTTGTTTCTTCCGTTAATCTTTGCATCGCAGTGATATTTAAAAAAAGAAAACTGCAACTCACCTCGTTTCTCTTTTAACTCTTATTTTTGAGCAGGATGGTTAGAACGCAGTAGTGCGCATGCGCAAGGTATTGCCTCTCGCCAACTTCGGGGCTCGATAAACTTCACCACGGATCAATGGGGTGGGAGAGAGGGAGTGAACACGCACCCTGGTGAAGGCGGTCATCTCTGCGGGGAAAAAAAGCAATGCTTTGTGACGAGATAAACGGTTACAGAAGAAAGCTCGTGGCTTTGCAGTATTGGTGAATATTAATAATTTGTTTCGACTAAACGAGTCAAAACAAGATGAGGTTGAATTGCACATGCACTAGTGCGCCCTGGATTATTTTATGTTCATGCACAAGTTTGTCTGACTTTGCTTGGCATTACAGCGCCGTGTGATTTACAGACTCGAGCCTGTGCCCTGCTCGCTTTTACTCGCTGGTCTTTATACCGTTTCAAAGCGAAAGCATCAGTAACTCGGGTGGTAATGGGGAATCCACTGATTTTGGTTTCCTGTCTCTTATCACGTGTTCAGCTTGCACGCTCACCAACACCGAGCAGGCCCTAGATACCCGGTAATACAGCCATCGTTACTTATTTTTCTAAAGTCGTATCATTTAGTTTGTAACCTTAAACTGAGATTTAACCCCGTTAACGCCGTTATCCAGTTCACACACCGCAGCGAAGGTTTGACCCTGCTCGCTTTATGGTGCTTGACAGCTGCAGTCGGCGCAGTGCGAAGGTGGAAATGTGCAATATGAGAGAAACGCCACTAGATGGCGTCAGGAGCATACGAATGCAGTATGTTCTTTGCGTGCTTATGTTCAGGGCATCGGGGATAACTTGCGTAACGCCATTTAAATCATTCGACCAAATGAGTCATCCTCAGAGGAACCAAAGTCTGGCTAGTTCAGATTGAATTCTTGCTGCAGTTCATTTAAGCATTCCTATGAATGTATGGTGGGAGTTGGTGCTACTTCTACAGTACAAGATTGTGAAATTCAAACAAGCCTTAGTAATTCCCTGATGAGCTAAATCATGTACAGTATATGAATGAAACACAAAGACACATTCTTCATCTACTTATCAACTTCACAACTGTACATTTAGGTGGTTATCTAATCCAATTGTGGCAAAAGAAGAAAAAAGCCCAAGAGATTCAGATATAGCCCTTTTTCACCAACGTAAACCAGGTGCTAGTTCATGTCTGGCGCTAAAGTCGTTTCAGAGCGAACCTCCTAAGAACTGGCTTTACTCTCCATGGGTCAGAGAGTTACTGTATACAGTATGTCCATGAACGTCTCTACTTTCCCAACAACGTTAGCGGCAATGCAGGTGGCCAAAAAAAAGAATAGATATCTGCAAAAAAAACTGCTAACAACAAACACAACAGCAATGGCAGACTTGGTAAGCAGTTACCCTGGCTTTATCATTGCAGGAAAGCATTTGAGCTGCCCATTGCATATTGTGTCCATGTTTAAAGATGGCTGGTACAAACTTTTAGTTGGTCGTGATAATCCCTCCCACAGCCCCTGATATAAACCGTGCTTTATTATAGCCCAGTAAAAATGTTGATACCACCATGGAATGGGTTTGATGTCTGAGGGCCAGTGCTTTGGCTTCCGAAAATTTAAATAGGGCGCCGGCTCCGGACTAGCTCCAGAACCGCTTTGGTGGAAAAGGGGAAATAGTGGTTTTGCCAAATATCAAAATAAGAGAAATGTGTGATCTCTGTGACTTAAACAAGGGCATGGTTGTGGGTGCCAGATGGATTTGTTTGACCATTTCAAGAAACTGCTGATTTCCTAGGAAGTACATTAAAAAAAGTCTCTAAGGTTTACACAAAAGAAACTCCTGTGTGGTCTGGTAGTGCAAAAACCACCTGTTGATGGAGAATAAATCAGAAAAGAATATCCAGACTGGCCTGAGTTTGCGATTAGTCTACATGTTACTTAAATAAGCACTCTTTACAACTTTGGTGATCATAAAATCATAAGCACTTGAAGTAATTGATTCTTGTATACTGTAACTTTATCAGTCTCTCACATAATTGTGGAGGAATTCCAGTCCATTCTTCTTTACAACATTGCTTTATTTCATTAAGATTTTGGGGAATTTGTATATGCACAGCTCTCTTAAGGTCCCACTACACCATTTGAATAGGTTTGTGGTCTGGACTTTGGACTTTGGATTTATTGGTGAGCTTCGGATAATTGTCCAGTTGCCTGACCCAATTTCGACCATCCTTTAGCTGTCAGACAGATGGTTTCACATTTGCCTTTAAAATACTCTGGTCTACAGAGAAGTTCATGGTCAACTTATTTACAAAACATATCCAAATTGTCACCCCTCCACCACTGTGCTTGACAGTGTGTATAACGTGTTTCTCCTGAAATGCTGTTCGATTTGTCCCAAAAAGAAACTCGGCATTAAAGCCAAACAATTCCACTTTCATCTCATCTGTCCATAGCACGTTTTCCTACACAACTTTGTTCAGATGCAGTTTTTCTTAAACCTCAGACATGTTTACATGTTCTTTTTGGACAGAAGAGGTTTCCCCTTGGCAACCCTTTCAAATAAACTCTACTTATTCAGTCTTCTAATTGTGTTTTCATGGACGCTGTTGTTGCCATGCTCAGTGAGGCCTGTAGGGTCTGAATTGTAGCTCTTGGGTATTTTTTGTATTTCTCTGACCTTGGGTTGAATGTGCTGGGATGTCCACTCATGGGAGGATTGACAATTGTCTTGAATGCTTCCCACTCGTGAATAATCTTTCTCAATGTAGAACATTGAACTCCAAATTGTTTGGAAATGGTTTTATACCCCTTTCCAGATTAATGTGCACCAACGAATGGTTCTCTAAGACCACTACTTACAGTATATCTTTCCCCACACACCTGAATGTTCCAGACCAGGAAACTGCCAAAACTTTGGCTTATATAAAGGCCCACCTGCTGATGATCAGTTTATTAAGGGCTGGTGATCAGCAGCACATAGCTGCAACTCAAATCCTTTCAAATACTTTTTAAAAATGTAAATAATAATAGCACAGTTATATTAAGTTATATGTTGCTTTTAAGTAGCAGATTGCGTAAGTTACAGATTGCATGCCAGGCTTCCTCACACAACATCAATGCATGACTTTGAATTTGAATGAGCAAATCTTCTTAGGTATATTGCAAAATCTAGTTTACAGTTTTCCCAGAAGGTGTGAGTATTGCTTTTATTTAATTAATTAATAAGACAGTATTGATAAACTCCTCATTTTAATAAAAAGGTATTGATGATCTCCTTCTTTTCAGAGAACAGACAGTTAAAAACATTGAGGTGACTCAAGAAATGCAACATAAGTCTACATAGATAACAAAGAAGCACTGTTGCCTTGCACCTCCAGTTTGCATGTTCTCCCTGTGCTACTGTAGGTGGGTTTCCTCTGGTTTTCTTCCACACTCCAAAGATATGCAGGTTAGGCTAATTGGCATTCACAAATTGCCCGTAGTGTGTGTACAATGCCGTTTAAAATAATAGCAGTGTGTTGAAAAAAGTGAGTAAAACTCCATATAAAAACTTTAAATTTAATATAATAATTTTTCACATAAATGCATTGGACACCCTGCACATTCTATTCTGAATCACAACATGAAGGAAAATGTGCTAAATGTATTATTAGTTTAATGTAAGTGAAGAAAAACAAATATTAGCTGTTCAAAAAAATTCCAGTGTGATCATTCATCTTTTTAAAGTGATGAAATTACTGTTTAAACAAAAATGCTTGAAGTTTAATTTTTCTTGTGCATTTCTGAACTAATATTTAGTTGTAGAACCATGGTTTCTGAGAACTGCTTTACATTTGTGACAATTGTACTACACGCCACATTTCCTCTGTATTTCTTAGTTTTGCCTCAGAAACAGCACTTTTAATGTCAGCCCACAAGTTTTCTATTGGATTAAGGTCTAGGGATTGGGCTGGCCACTCCATAACGTCAATCTTGTTGGTCTGGAACCAAGATACTGCTCGCTTACTGGTGTGTTTGGGGTCGTTGTCTTGTTGAAACACACACCCATTTCAAGGGCATTTCCTCTTCGGCATAAGGCAACATGACATCTTTAAGTATTCTGATGTACTCAAATTGATTCATGAAATGCTATAAATAGGCCCAACACCATAGTACAAGAAGCATCCCCATATCATGATTCTTGTGCCTCCATGCTTCACTGTCTTTAAAGTGTACTGTGGCTTGAATTAAATTTTTCGGGGTCACCTGACAAACTGTATGCGGCCCCTAGACCCAAAAAGAACAATCTTGCCTCCATCAGTCCACAAAATATTGCACCATTTCTCTTTAGGCCACTTTGGCGAACTGTAACCTCTTCAGCACATGTCTTTTTTTCAACAATGGGACTTTGCGAGGGCTTCTTGCATGGACTTCTTAGCAAGTAGAATATCCTTAAACCTAGCCATATCTGTCTCTAATGTCTAAAATAAGTTTACAGCTAAACAAATATTAGATTATTTAGATAATTTCTCTTCAAATGTAACAAAGATTGTAAGCAAGAAATTTCCTTTTTTATAGAGAATCTCACTTCTTTCAAGAAACATATTCTAAAACTAGCAAAATTATCTACCAATAAAATGAGTTTTTTTTTTTTTTTTTGCTTAATATTTTAATTAAAAAAAAAACAAAAAAAAAAACATTTACTAGACCCTGGCCTAAAACTGAAGTGTAGCAGCATCTTGACTTAATTTAGATTGTGACCATGGAAAAGTAGTGGCAGTGACTTGTCACTATGTCATTATCCTATATGAGCAGTAGAGGGCGCTCATGTTGGAGATGCCATGAAGGGCCTTTCCTTCTCTAAGAATGGGAGTGACTAGGACTTAGTCACAGCCTATTTATTTTCCAGCCATCACATAAGCCCTAGGGACATATGGAACAAACCTTGACCAGAACAATACAAAACAGAGCTAAGACAAACAATAGCCTATACTTTAATTTTAATTTAACAAATTAATTAGAACTTTTTGTTCTTCTTTGATTTGAGTTCCTGTGTTTGCCTGGGAGTTTCTTCACAATGATGATTTTATTTTGTACACATGATGAAGCCATATACTTGTGCTTCCTTTCTGTGTTATGTGATGATGTGATGTTTTTAAATAAATAAAGTATATCTAAACCCATGGCATAAAACATGTCGAATTATGCAAAGTCTAGAAACTCACTAATTTCTGCTTATACAGTACCCTTTTCCCACATTTTAAGTTTCACACTCATCTTAATAAATCTCTTTCTCCACACAATACTCAATGTACTGTATGTCATTTACAATGAGAAAGTAAAAATAGGTGTTTGGAATGTTTAATTAATAAATAAATTAGATTTCCTGATTGCAAATAGTTTGTGTCATCAGATCAGTGGATTTTGTTTCGTCATTCTTTCAGGGGCTTTTTGGCAGAAGGGCTTCTGTCTCACTGCTCTACCATCTAGATTGGAGGAATGCTGCAGATGTATGTCCTTCTGTAAGTCTCTCCCTCTCAATATGGGAACTCAGGATCTTATTTATAGTGATCATTATTCTTTGGTTACCTCTTTGACCAAGGCTCTTCGCCTTGGTTGGTTGTTCCAAAGCTCTTTTATTTGAGAACGATGGAGGCACGTTTCTATGTTCCAGGAAACATCTTGTATCCTTAGCCAGATCAGTGTCTTGACACAATCTGGTCTCAAAAGCCTACAGGTGATTTTCTCGACCTCATGGCTTTGTTCTCACTCTAACATACACCATTTACAGTGAGACCATATATAGACAGGTGTCTGCCTTTTTTAATGATGTCCAATGATTTCTAATTGGGAACAAGTGACTCCAATCATGTTGTAGAAGTCTCTCAAGGACAATTCATTAGAGTAGGATGCACCAAAGCTTATTTGCCTCAATTACCAAAAGCTAAAGTGTCATAATGGAGGGTCTGAATACTTACGTAAATGTAATCTTTTAGGCTTTACTTATTATTTTTATATAAATTAATGTGTAGAATGACGGGAAGTACATAAACCATTAAAGGATCTGAAAACTTTCCTTTGACGTTGTGCATGCATTGATGGAGCGATGGTTCCAGTTCTGTGACTTTTTCCACTATCTAGGTTTTGATATAAAATGTATGATTATAATTATAATTAAAAATGTGGTTGAATTAAATGCTTGATAGCACACTGGGGGAGACATTGTGGTGTGTCATATCAGGTGGCTCTTTTAAATTCATAAAAAAAGAAGTTAAATAACAGCAAATAAATGCTAAAATGTCAAGATGTCATGCTGTCTGTACATGCCAAAAGAAAATGACAACAGAATTGTGATTACAAAAATCTTAAATGTCATAAATAATTTTATTTTGTCAATTAAATGTTAAATCGCTAAACTGTTTGGAGGCTTCCCATAAACAAACAAACAAAGGAGATCAAAGGAAGGTAATTTAAAAAAAATCTTTAATAACAGCCTGGAACATTGATTTTTTTTTATCTTCCAGTTTTACATACTTTAGTAAAAGTACCGATTTAGGAATTGTTATAGTTGCCATGTGCACAATATGAGAATATCACAAATAACAAATAAAATAAATAAATTAATTAAATGATGCAACAAATTAATTGCAGAATTTATGTACAAATCCATGAAGTAAATTTGGTTTAAAGTAATGTAATGTATATACATTACTTGACACCATCATCTAAAAGTAATGCTAGATGAAATAAACAAATATTGAAAAAATTTAATAAAATGAAAACAGTTAATACATCGATTTCACGACTTTTCACGAAACATTGCAGAAAACATTGCAATAGCAATGCAGTGGTCCAAATGGCATCCAGGAAGTAATAAATAAATGAAAATAAGAAGAAACTTTGCATTTGAACTTTTAGGTAAACATCCTTATACACTCTTAGAGGTATAATCCTGGATAGGATCTTCCAGTAGCATAGTCATAGTGGTGTTGATTTTAGCACTGTCAATCAAATATTTTAGTATCTGATTATCTGGAAATCATTGTCGACATTGGTGAGATGTTTTCACTTACATAGCTAAAGCCTGGGAAAGTCATTTCAGCATCCTCACACACACCCAGAGACTCTGGGACAGGAAGTCTTGTAAATGCAGGGTTAATATTCGTCAGGTCATCAGGGCCAGACTAAATTGGATAAAGAGTAATAAACCTATGTTTATAACTTTTCTTTAAATGCTTTAATGTAATTTTTAAAAGTGAAAACAAGTTAAATACTGTATCTTTAAATGCCAACATGGCCGTATATTTATTCTATGAGGAACGTTCAAGTCACACCAGAACTTTTGATTTCGCAGAATAACCAAACACAGTTATGAGAGTAAAAACTACTCTCATATATTTCTCCATAAAATCTCCTGCTACACTAGTGCACTTATTCTAGTGTTTCACTAATGCCTGATCAATCTGCCTGCTTCACTTCTGAAATGCTCCCAGAAACTTCCTAAATGGCCCAGACATGTGGAAATGGTTTGGGGATGTGGCAATAACTCCCAGCCGGGTTCCTGGAATATGCAAGTGGTGTTTGTAAATGATGGTGTGTACAGTTCCCACAGTCCTGTCCGCAAATTGGTGACAAGTTATCTGTTTATTTTTTTAAAAATCAGGCATTCCACTCGTAAAAATTTTTGGAAATGACTGCAATGGGCTCCAGTTACCTCGGCCACGATTATCATCCACGGACATACGGACATTTTTTAAAACTCACCATTCTGCTCCATTTAAATGTTTCACTGCAGCTTAGAGTCCTGATGTGGCTTGAACGGCCCTTGTACATACATAAGTACAAACAATGATCAGTTTAGAAATTTCTTTGGACTCACCAGTGCGGGAACGAATGGGGGTGGAATTTTCTTGGCCACGAGGTCATCCCACCGGATAGAGGAAAAAAATGAGTGCTGCTTCAGCTCATCCTAAAAGGAAATGCAATTAATGTTACTTATCCAGTGTGTAACTATTACTAATGTACTTGTTGTTTTGTGTACATATAAATTTACCACGTCATGTTTAGCTCCTAGTCTTTTAGATCTGTCTTTATTAAGCAGACTTTTAAGAAAATCTCTTCCAGCTTTGGACACTCCAGACTTAAGGACCAGTGGTTGATAAATTATATTGCCTAGCATCTTTATTCGGTCCGCACTGTAAAACGGTGGCTAAAGAAAAAACAATGTCCATTAGTTGCACTTCTCGCTAAACAAAAGTACGTCATGTATGTGAGTTTTTCACATGCTGTGATTTATTACTTTTTGCAACTCACCAGACCATAAAGCATTTCATGCAAAACTGCTCCAAGCCCCCACCAGTCCACGGTACGGTCGTACTCATGCTGCTGGAGAACCTCGGGCGCCAGGTATTCAGGAGTTCCACAAAAGGTTTTGGTGGTTGCGCGTTCCACTATGCCTTCTTTACACAAGCCAAAGTCTGTTAGGACCACATGGCCTTCAGAGTCGAACAAGATGTTCTCCGGCTTCAGGTCCCTTTAGCATCCAAAAGCATTGTGAGTGTATGCAAATCTTTTAAACGTATTTACCTATATGTGCTTCCATTTTGTAAACACATAAGTGTGTATTTGTTATGTCACAGTGATGATATCATACTGTGTCCAATCGATATCCAGGTGTAAGAAAAAAAAAGCATAACCATAAATAGCTAAACCAAATATCCTTATTAAATGTTCTTTAAAGACTGAAGATTTGGTTTATAGATACATCTCATTAAATATCACTTGATCCCGCAAATTCTATTATTTTGATACATGCTGATGCCTCAACCCTATGTGAAGGATTTAGGTAGAATAAATAATAGATAAATAATTGAGTTAACTCTGAACTAACCATTAAATAAGTGTGTGTGTGTGTTACCTGTAGATAATGTGCAGGGAATGTAAATATCCTAGTGCACTGGCCAGTTCTGCAGCATAGAATCTGGCTCTGGACTCCTTGAAAACACGCTCTTTTTGCAGGTGATAAAAAAGCTGCGAACATACACAAACAACCATCAGCATCATCATAAAACCTGCTGTCATTCTGTTTCAATAGATACAATCATCTATTCATAAACCCTGTGTGTAAGAGTGTACTGTATGTGTGATGTATTTGTGAGTGCATACCTCTCCACCACTTGCATAATCCAACACTAGACAGAGCCTCTCTTTGGTCTGAAAGCTGAAGTGAAATCTCACTAGGAACGGATGATTCAGAGTTTTCACTAGCACATTACGCTCACACATGATGTTTCCTTCCTGTTAGGAACAACAGAGTCAAAATACACACACAACCATCGCTGGCAAACCACATGTGAATGGCACACACACGCACAAACACACACAGGGTGAAACTCACTGCTTCTTTCTTCAGGATGATGTGCTTTTGTAAGACTTTGACTGCATAGTATTTATTGTTCTCCTTATATTTTGCTAAAAGCACCTAGACATGGAAAAAAGACAAAACCATATTAGGTAACACAAATAAGATGTTTATCATTTTTATGAAGGTAATTATAATTGATATGCATGCAAAGAAGCATGTTTTTTACCTCGCCAAAACTGCCTGTCCCAATCACCTTCAAGTAGTCAAAATCTGCTGCTGAAACCCTGCAACCACAAAAATAAATATAAGGTAAATGTAACTCTAAATGTGCCTGTATATGTATGCTTGTAATACTAATGTTTGTGTAGCTTATATACACACACTGCCTGGCCAAAAATAAAAAAATAAAAGGAAGGAAGTATGTAAGAGAGCTTCATTGGATAATTAGCCTTAACAGTTATTAGCAGTTATTGGTCTGAATCAAGCAAAGAAAATAATTAATGAAAGTGCTGGAATTACTGGAATTAAATTAAGAACTGTCCAGCATGTTAAACCTGAAAGGATAACCCTAAAGTCTCAACGTCATAAAAGGAATGTGGTCAGAACAAAATCATGAATAAAGATCGCTTAAACAGGTGATGATGTTACATCATAAAAATGGAAAGTAGAAATCACAGCTACGATTAATTTCCTTGGGATGCAGTTTTATGATCTGGGGCTGCTTAATTGGTCAGGTCTAGGCTCAGCAACGTTGTGGCGACAAAATGAAGTCAGCTCATGACCTGAATGACAACCCCAAAACAATGTTCCGAATACAATCATGTTAAAATTGTGAAAGAGTGGTTTTCTGAGTATGTTGAATCATTGTCACATATGAATGAGCCATACAAGAGGGTTTTTGACCTTAGCCCTATTAAAATCTCTCATATCGACACCAAAAGGTCACACCAAAAATGAACGAATCTCTGGACAGAAATAAATGTTGCAATGTTGCATAAATTTGTCAAAATAATGCCATGGCGAAAGCGCTAAATGCTGTTCAACTAGACTATGTGACTTTTTTGGC
This sequence comes from Clarias gariepinus, assembly GCF_024256425.1. Taxonomy (NCBI): domain Eukaryota; kingdom Metazoa; phylum Chordata; class Actinopteri; order Siluriformes; family Clariidae; genus Clarias; species Clarias gariepinus. The sequence goes on from NC_071125.1 coordinate 9,949,035, forward strand.
CGAGCAGTGTATGTTCCTCATGCATAAACACCCACTATATAGCTTACTTACTGAGGCCTTTGCAGCTCGTGTGCGGTACTGTTGAAGAACTGCTATTACAGAAGAGAACAAAAGTAAGCTAATATGAATATCATTACAAATGAAAGACATTCTCTTGTGCACTGTAATAAGAAGTCATAATTTTTTTGGAGATCTCAGCCCGGCTTTCCACCTACACGTCTGCAATACTATATGTCCAGTGACTCTCACATGTAAAACTTAAGCGCGTATGTTTCCCGTCTACGTCAACTGCAACTCAAATTAAATACGTCTCCACAGCATGGAGAGGTCTGAGGAGATCCTGTGGGTCTCACTTACTGCAGCTGCTGCAGACTCATCAGAAAGACTGGCTTCTGGTCTCAGAAAGCACTCTGAATCCGTACTGCTGGGGGAGAAAGAAACCTACCGTTAGTGCAACCCAGCAGGAGACACAAGTTTTTAATAATCAAGTCTGATAATCTGATCATTTGGTTTATATATATTTTCTTACACATTTCATACTAATTTTCTTTTGACCAAAATCAAACTGACTTGAATTGAATTAAAGTTAATACTTTATATTTCTATATTCCTGTGGTACAATTTAAACTCAAATGGCTCTCTTTTGGCATAAAGTGCTCTAAGTAAGGTGTATAAGCCATAGTTATAAACTAATCAGACACCTTAAAGTTGGCCTACACTGTAAACCCGAAAATTTTTTGTACAAATTTTTTTTAGTTGTTGCAAATCAAATAAATTGTTGTTGGTCTTTCGGCTGCAATGGGTCGCTACAGCAGACAATCCGGCTTGCACACAAGCTTGGCACAGGTTTTACGCCAGCCACCCTTTCTGACACAACCCTCCCATTTTATCTGGTCTTGGGACAGGCACTTCATCCAGTTGTTGGGAATCAAACCTGGGCCTTTCGCACGGCAGGCGAAACACCAACCACTGAGCCACCAGTGCCCTATTGCCCTGATGACGTCAGACACAAAATCACTAGTCTGAAAGATTTTAAGTTGGTGGAACTTTTATTGGTGACAGTTACTGTTACTTAAGTACCTACAGATATTTAAAATATCAAATTTGTTGTGTCATTTCTACAAACTTATAAATACCAAAAAGTTTTAAATACCCATAAAAGTCTATTAATTTGAACTAATTGTAATTATTTAGGTTAACAGTACTCAATATGTTTAATCACTTTGAGCAGTAGGGTTCACAGTGTAGGTGATACACTTATGGTACAGTCAGAAGCAATGAGTTCACTACTTTTAGAAAGCAGCGACCTATTTGGGACTGAGCCCAGGTCATGTTCTTTAAAGTGGAGTCAAAGGGTATGAAACCCCCATTATGTGTATATATTAAACAAAAAAAACGATATATTAATAATAATAATAATAATAATAATAATAAAACCTACTGTTGATAAACTGGAATTTTGGCCCCAAGTTTCTGTAGCAGGTCAGTCGATCCATGTTTTCTCTCTCTGATTAGAGCTATAAATATGAAACATTAAGAAGATATGCTTTCAACAAATAAAGTACATTGATAATTCCTAAAATGCCTAAAAGAACAAAAGACTTCAAGAAGTTTTGAAGTTCAAATTGAAACAAAGTCATAAAACCTTTTTAGAAGGTCACTCCGGTTGTTTAACCTACCAGCAAAGTACGAGATGATCCCCTTCATTCTGGCGTATGTGACAGGAGTCCTGCTCTGCTTCACCATACTGAGCCTCAGCTGGAGCGGGTGCGCGGTGTGAAGAAGGTCAAGAGGCTCGCGCGCGTCTGGCGGCTCGCGCTGTACCGGTCTGCGCTGGTTACACACAGCGGCATCTGATGAAGAGGTTATTTTCTGCAGGGCGCGTGGATGAACCCATGACGTCAAAAGGGGTCGTGTAGTCATGAACTTTATATTCTCTCTCTCTCTCTCTCTCTCTCAGTTAAACTAGGTCAGGGCAAAAATGGTAAATTTGCACTGGCAATGCAAATATATTATTTTATATTATTATTGTGTGTAACAGGAGGAAAAAAATAATACTAATAAAAAGAAATTTCCATTTCAAATACTACCAATAACATAAAAACTAACAAATTAATATCTGTTAAGTGCTTTATCCAGATCAGGGTGGTGCTTGACACACAAATCCATTCACACACCTATTCACAATAGTAATGCCAATTTATTTTATAAATATTTTTTGTGACTAAAAGGAAACCAGAGAACCCAGGAGAAACCCAAACAAAGGGATTTACTGTTGTGCATATTTTGACTATATGTCTGTGTGTGTGTGTGTGTGTTGAAACATATTTTTTATATTTGAGGGTCCACAGAGCGCAGGACAGTGGCTTTGTGGTTAGTGCTGTCGCCATAAATTTTCCAGGGTCCAGGTTCGATTCCCACCTTGGGTCTGTGCTTATGAAGTTTCGCACGTTCTCCCCGTGCTTGGTGGGTTTCCTCCAGGTAATCTGGTTATCTCCAGTCCAAAAATATTCAGATTAGGCTAATTGACAATCCCATATCATCCATAGTGTCTGAATGAGCGAGTGAGTGCAATGGATTGGTGAGTGTGAATTCAGGGAATGTTGCCTCATACAGTACAAAACAGTGCTTTTGCAGGCTTATTAAGGGATTATCTGTCCACCCTTACTACAACTGTAATACAAGTGTTAATCAATTACAGTGAATTACAAATTATCTGTGAGAATTTTTAGTTTGTTTATTTTTCTTTTTTATGTAAAGTGACTGATAAAATTTTAAACATCTAATTAAAAATTAGCTTTCATTGACTATTCAAATGCAACCACACTTCACTAATTATTATCTATATGTAAAACATAGAAATGAACATTCATTCATAAAATTCAACAGAATAGTAAGAAGTGGATTCAGAAGCTTTCTCAATTGTATTTAATTTTTTATTTTATTTTTTCTTTATGTATAATTAATTGCCATCAGCCTACTGTACTGTATGTTTGACACTATTTGCAGTTCTATTTATAAGCTGTACTCTTAAACCCTAGGATATTCTTACAGTACTTTGAGTCCAGGGGCTGAAACCAAAAAACAAATTAGACTTGAAAGACAATAGTTGCACACAAGAGTGAATTATTTGGGAAATCTAAACATTTCCGGGTGTCTTAAATCTAAAGTCTTGGTCAAAAACAGTGATTATCAACACTGCTCCTGGAGGACACCGTCCCCTTTACATTTTAGTGTTTAGCTGGCTCTATTACTTTAATTTGGAAAAGGCTGGGAGGTCTTCAAGAGGTCTTCTAGAACAAGGGTTAAGAATTACTGGTTAAATTGTTGCTTAAAACTTGGACTTGGAAAAGTCATTCTTTAAAACTGAAACATATTTATGAGTCACATAGGACAGGGTTGTATAAATTTATAAAGTTGTCTGTTTGATAATATGAGTATTTCTGAGGAAAGGCCATTCATGGTATTTCTTCCGAGAAGCACTGCTGGTGACGCATGAGGTATCTTCAACAAGATATACTATAAAAATGTTATTATTGGTTTTCATTTTTTTTTTTGACAGAAAGTACTTGTTTGTCTGGTAGGCCCATATGACCTATTCACCTGTTTTTAACAGTTCTTTAGGTAACATCTGTTAAAAACTTTACCTGGGTTATGTTGACTCCTGTGGTAGGATCTTTATTTGGAAGCCTGAATGGGCATTATTGCTGTCAGCAAGAGACTTGGTTCCTGAATTACTGTAGCCTGGATCTGGCCGGAACACTGTCAGGGTCAGGCTTGAGATTAAACATGCAATTTGAGCAATCTGTTTACTTTTGTACAGGTCCTGAAAAAGCTTTTCTTGTATGCTAAAGGCTTGCTTTAAAAGACACCCTTTTTTTTTCTTTTTTGGTTTGACACCAAGGCAGCATAAGTAAAATATAAAGTTGAAAATGTCTTTAATTGTATGCAAGTTATAAAGGTGTACTTAGATTCATTGAAAAAACAAAACACTATGAGAAATCTCTTTTCTTATGGATAAATATCTATCAACATAACCATCAACAATATATTTGCAGATGGTTATATCATTATCCTCCACCTCCTCGATTTTGATTGTTCTTGTGGTTAACTGCAGTCCCTAAAGCCCACTGCAAAATGGACTCGCCTGTTTGTATTTCCATTCATGTGTAACCTGTCTGTTTTTTTTATTTCTATTTTTTTATTAACTGTAGTAAAAATAATTCCATAATTTTAATCAGAAACATAAAACAGCTGGAGTTAAGCCACCCCATTCACTAAAAATACCATAGTAATGTAATTAATGTATGTTCATTTTAAAATAAGCAAATAAACTTACCTTACTATGATTATAGTGGGCAATATCCTAGGTAAATAAAATGAAAAAAGATCACTTATATCATCCAGAGTTAATTTTTGCATATGTTTAAGACAAATTAAGTAGGCTAAGGTAAAAATGTATGGCGCTTATTTTGTTTCTTTTTTTGTTCTCTATAGGATAAAAAATACTTATGAAATGACTCCCCTGTCCTTCACCCTTAGAAATCTCCCTAGTACATGAGCACAGCAGACATCCTTTAATGTAATCTTATAGGTTACATAGGTTCATGCTGACCTGTCACCACAGTCTCTCTCTCTCTCTTTCTCTCTCACATGCACAATAAAGTTTATTTTCCCTCTTTAAATTTCTTTTTAAATAGTCTAAAATCAAACAAAGAGCCTAAATAGCTTAGTTAGGTTTACATGAAAGTTCGAGAACTCTATGTTCCTATTTGAAAATGAGAAATACTAAATGATTGGGTCTATATTTGAACCTAAGGATTGGAGGTTAAGGTACAGTCACAATTGATTTATGTCGAAAGATGATACTCAGCTACACAAATAATCATGCAAAAGCAGCTATTGTATTAATACAAAACAGGCTACAGCTTATGTAAGAGATTAGTGATAAATTGCATGCATATCATAAACTACTCAAGTGTAATTAGGTAGAAAAAAAAAGCTATTTAAAACATTTTATTGATTGTTTCAATACTAGAAATTCTTTAAAATGTGCATGCCTTTATTCTTGTATTGTCTTGCATGAGTCTGGATAAGTTCAATTAAAAGAAGAAAGATCAAAATTACTGGGTATTTACCTATTTAAATGAAATCTGTATATGTTTTGCTCCATAGCAATTTACAAAACTAGTGTTTTTATGTTAATAATGAATAATACCTTATGCATTAAGGTGGCACAGTGGCTTAGTGTGTATGTTCTTCTCATGCTTGGTGTGTTTTCTCCCACAATCCAAAGACATGTAGATTAGGCTAATTGGCATTCCCACATTGCCTGCACTGTGCGAATGAGCGTGTAAGTGTGTGTATGTGTGTGTCCTATGATGGATTATCAGACTGTACAGCGTGTACCCTGCCTTGTGCCCTAAGTCTCCTGGAATAGGCTCCATGCCCACTATAGGAAATGATTGCTGCTAAAGGTGCAAGCTATTTAATCACATAGTAGCATTGTCAACATGCTTTTTTTTGTTTTGGGCCTTATTATTCTTAAATAAATAATGCCATTGTGAAGCTATGTGTTGTTATTCCTTTGAGGTTGTATTAACCTAATACTAAGACCCGCTATGATCAGATGATTTTTATTATGCATCTACACAACATATATTTAACAGAGGGTGCACTAACTTTCGTACATGATAAATCAGTCATACATTTATATTTTTGTTTGCCTTGCTACATTAAGAATACAGGTAAGGTAAATTATCGTCATGCTTGGTAGTGTGTTACTTTATCATATATAACCTAACACATCTTCTTAATTGGGGTCATAAATGTGTGTAAAATTTGCCATGTGTCCATATGTCCAACTGACATCTTGCTTCAAAATGTAAAGAAAACTTGATTGTACATTTTGTTTTTTATATTATCATGCTCCATTTAGACACTGCTAGTACTGAGAGTGCCATCGGAATGCTTCCACTTGGTGTGATGAAAGCAGACGTTGACAGATGGCTTGGAGGTGCCAGGAATACCATTTCCTGCATAACTGTCAGAGCAGTTGGAAATAGAAAATTCATCAGCACATTCTGACTAATCAGATTTGAAAATAGGCCAGTGTTGTCATAGGAAATACTGTAAAACTAGAATGTACAATATTTGGACAATATCCAGATGAGTCTTGGTAAACTTTATCCTACAGTGAAATGAAACATTAACACATTTGTGTTGGAGGTCAAAAGACATAAAGCAAGGGATCAAAATGTCAGCTTTCATTTCCTGATACCTAAATATTTGAAATAACTTAGAACATCATGGCACCTTTCATTTGAACCTACTAATTTTCCATTTGAGTTTAAGCAATTATTTGCCCAAAATTTTTTACACTTGGTTTGAGCCCTGGGGACTGCATATGTTGTAAGAAAGGATAAACCAACATTAAGGCCAGTGAACTGTCTTGAAGGAAGAAAAGCAAGACATTTTGAAGCTGGGAAAGGAGGAAAATCAATTAAAACTGGACAAGCACTGGGCATTATATATATATATATATATATATATATATATATATATATATATATATATATATATATATATATACTTTCAGACATATATATGGTCCAAGGTTTGTTATAAGTCGACCATAAGTTGTTCCACTTTTTACTATTGACATAACACTGAAAGCACATAACTGTTCTGGATGTTTTTCTGTCATTACAGTTTTTCTTCATTGCTACAAAGGGGCCAAACCTGTGTTCCACTATGACAAGTTTCCTTTGCAGAAAATTAGCGCCGTGAATACGGGGTTCACCAAAGCTGGAATTGAAGCTCTCTAGTGGCCACTACAGAGCCCTGACCTCAGAGATTAATTAAAGAGCTGACTGAGGCTCTACATCAGTACCTAACCTCACTAAAGGTCTTGTGGCTGAATTGGCAAATCCCCAAAGACATGGTCCAATATTGAGGACTAAATCTATAATGAAATGTTTAAAAAGAACATATAAATGTGATGGTCAGGTTTCCACAAACTTTTGGACATATATTTATTTTTACAGGTAACATTTATTTCATCCTTCTTTTTCACAAAATCTATGTAGCTTCCTTATTCCTTATTTATAAAGGCTGTATTGCTTTGTCATAGGTGACCTCTAGCCCAAATAAAAAAAACTACCCACATGCAGTATCCGTTATGAACGCTAGAGGCACTGTTATAACCTTATTAAAACAGAATGATTAATGTTTATACATTTATATTTTTTATATTTTATATTAGTTTGCCTTAAAGCTTTCTGCAGTGATTATACTTGTTACCTTTTTTTCTGAAAACGGAACGTGTTTTGTTCTTAGAACTTTTATCACTTCCCCCATAGGGAGAACTAAGGAGCCTGCTGGGTGAGAGACTTGTGTGGGTGTGGGTCTTTTTTAAGAGTCTAAAGAATGATATGTTAAAAGATGGTTGAAACATGAAAGATAGATTTTTAGTGATCATTTTAATTACTGTTTTTTTATGAGAATTTGCTCAATAAAAAACTTTGAATGTTAGCCTATTATTACTACAGTTTAGTGGTGCTTTTGAGTTGTGTCATGCACTTCTATAATATTTACATGTAAACATTAGTGTTGCTCTCAGGTTCTTAGTATAGCCTGAGATGCTGATGGGTTTGCAGGAGATTTTTATCTTTACGCATATAAATGGCATTTACAGAGTATAACTTAAGATTTAAAATTATTTACATTTTGATTTCTTACTTTGTCATGCATGTTTTTTGTAAACCACTATGTGATTAAAGGTCAGCCAGTGCCTAAACTGGATGCAGTGCTAGTCTTAAGCATGGTAACAAACCTGTGCCATGTGCCAAGTTGTGAGTGCAAACAATAACTTGATTTGTACTATGTTTGTTTGGAATGTTAGATGAAATCCAACATGTGAACCAGACTAGACTGACAAACTAATGCTTTTGCTAACACTTATTTATAGGATGCACAGAACAATAGTACTGTCTCCTGACTGATAAGTTACAGTGTGATCCTCAGAAACAGTAAGGCTGAAAGCCTGTGCTTGTAGGCCCTTATATAACGGACAGGAAATCATAAAAACATATGTGCTGTTCTTGCCTCATTGGTGTATAATAACTTTTTTTTAACTGTAAGTGTATAATCTATGCTAGTTGCTACTATAGTGGGTTGTATGAGTAGCTCTGGAGAGTTTGAGTCAAGTCAAGTAGGCTTTTATTGTCATTTCAACCATATACATTTTAGTATACAGTAAAACAAAACAACTTTCCTCCAAGACCAAGATGCTACAATCTAAATTAACAACCTAAATTAACAAAACTAGCTAAGAACTGTACAAAAAGACAACATACAGTGCAAGTTTAAATGTGCAAACAAGAGCAACAACACAACACAATTCAACACAATGCAATACTCAGCCAATTTGCAGTGACTACCTACATAGTACACAGAGCTGAGTAAATGTAGTGCAAATAAATTGTCCATGAGATGGTAAATGCAGCATTTTTTGTTGAAGTAGCAGCGAAAAAAAGTTATTGTGCAAATGGCATCTAGTAAATATTGTGCAAAAAAAAAAACAACAACAATTGCAGGTTGGTGTGCAAAATTGCTAGATGGTGATCATTTGGGTGTATGTGTGTGTGTTTGTCAGTCCACTCCAGTCATTTTGAGGAGGCGGATGGCTTGTGGGAAAAAAACTGTTACACAGTCTGGGTGTAAGGGCCCGAATGCTTCAGCACTTACAGGTATTTCCAGATGGCAGGAGGGTGAAGAGAGTGTATGAGGGGTGTGTATGATCAGCCACAATGCTAGTAACTTTGCGGTTAAGAATACCTGGCACAGTGAATGACTCCTAAAAAAAATATTTATAAAAATCATCAACCAGCATCAGGGTCAGCCTTGCAGCCTAAAGTAACAAACTTGGCATGTCAGTTACACCCTTGTGAGTGTGTAACTTAAAGAAGGAGAAATGTGCAAACCAAATCCAACTCAATACAGTGTATTTAAAACACACGATGGGAAAAGGTTTATGAATTAAGTACAGTATGCTGAACATAAAGGACGCAGTGGTGGTGTTTTTGCCAGTGTTTATCTTCAGGTAGACATGGGCGTGGATTGTTGACGCGAGGGAGACAGCGCCCTGCTCCGGGCACGCGCACCTCTGATTCCTCCTTTTTCTTCTTCTTTATAACCAGAACTTCATTAAAAAATAATAATAATTTAAGAACGTACAAAAAAATGTCAGTTGTGAGTTTTTTTGGTTTTCCAGGAAGCATTAAGGTATGCTAGCTGCCATGAGAAGACAAAGAGAAGGGATATATAATCGCACGTGCAGTTAGGCTGTGTTTAACTGTAACTCCGCGCGCTGCAGGTCAGACATCAATGAGCCGAGCGCGCGCGCGCTGACGACTGAATTTACCACACTCCCGAAGGAAGCTGTAAAAAGAGAGAGAGAGAGAGAGACGCGGCGTTTTCCGGAAGTTTACCAACACCTGCGACGACGCTTGTCGAAACATGGAAGCAGCAGCAGCAGGGTTTTCGCAGGGGATGTCGAGACAACGCAAAGCAGAGTGAGGAAAGCAGGACTTCGGACGCAGGTAAGTCGTTTCAAACAGACTACATTAATCTCTAACAGTTTCTCTGTGTACTCGATATACAGTAGCTTCACGCTAACAACACAACTTTTTTCACTACAGTAAGTTTGAGGTTTCCCAAATGGCGTCTGGTTTGGGTAATGAACTCAACCTTGAACACGGGTCAGGGGGATTAAAATACACACAAACACACGTATTTCTCTGCTCAGGCATGTCAAACTCTTCGCCATGGAGCAGAACATGAAGGCGTGGTTGCTTCATTCTAATTAAAAACCGTAAAGAAGGGGCCGAAGTCCAAACCCATCCCTTTCCCGAACCTAGTGCGCTACATAGGGGGTAAAAACCCTTACTTGTAGTGCACGCATATCGACGACAAGGAGGCAATTGGAATTCGGCCCTGGGATTCAGTTTCGACTTGCGTTTTAAAACGCAAAACAAACCGAAGAAAAACTGTTATTTTAATGAGCTTTATGAAACTGAAGTTCTTTGCGTTTTTGTTAAACAAAGTTTAAATAAAACATTTTAATTATATTCTTAAAGTTTGCGCTGAAAGACATTTGGCCATGAGTGGAGTTTGACATAAAGCTTCTTCTTAAATGGAATAACTAGTGGTTTTTTTCAGGCAGGGTTTTAAAACAGCCGATGCTCTCCTCAAAACAATAAAAACTCCCCAAAATAATAAAAACTGATTAATTAAATATCTACATGCAATATTGATCATGTAATCCATCCATTTAGGAACCTCTGTAGTCCAACTACGGTAGAGACCAATGGTGATCATTGTATTTAGTCCAATTTTTACGACCTTGGTTGGACCTTCAGGCTACATTCACACACCACAGGCAATTAGAGAATGCCAGTTAGTCTAATCTACATGTCTTTGGACCGTGGGAGGAAACTGGGGTACCTGGAGGAAACTTACGATGCACAGGAAGAACATATAAAATCCATGCACACAGACCCTGAGGTGGGAATGTTTATAGTAGAGTAAGATGATTTTATTTGCCGTACATTCCAGTTTGGAAGCTGGGTGGGAGAGCGCAGGATACAGCCCCCAACCTGAACCCAGAGCCTTAACCATTTGAGCCACTGCTGCCCAATGTTATCCAGGGTGATGTACATTTTTATCTCATTATACATCTGAGCAGTTGAGGGTTAATAGTCTCGTTTAAGGGCCCAAAAGTGGTAGCTTGGCAAACCTTGTCTTTTCAGGTCTTGTTTTGTGCACAGGGACATTCTCATGCTGGACTTCTTTTGGGTCTCTTAGTTTTAGTAAAAGACATTCTAGGTATTTATGCTTTCAAGTAACAATGGTTTTGGGGAAAAAAGCCACATGGTGTGTGGTCAAGTGTCTATATACATGTCTTTTTTTTAGTGTGGCTGCATTCTGAAACTTTGAATCCAATGTTTGCTGTGATGAGTGAATAAAGTAGCTTTTTTGTAGATAGGAGCAAGGAGTGAAACATGGTCACTTCCCCATTGAGATTGTCTAAAATTGTTCTTCCATTAAACACTAATATGACTGAACCAGAAGTAGACCTTTATGATATCAGGGTTGCACTTAACCACTTCTCACAGGAACAACAGAAATATAGCAGCAAGCATCAAACTAGTACCAGTGAAGCTAACCACATCTAAAACGTGTCAATATACACACATTCAGTGTGCTTTTTAGTGTGAACAGAAGCATGAGTTTGTATAACAGAGACTGAGAAGTTAAAAAAACACAAGAGAACATGACGTCCACTATTTTTTTCTTTTAACCAACTCTTAAAATGTTATTCATTTTAAGAGTTGAAATCTTACGCATACATGACCCTACACACTACAGTACAAACAACTCTGGCATGCACTTTGTCTTTGCATGCAAAAATCTTGCACACACACTATTCAGTCACCAAGCTATTGTTTCACAGGTGTATAGATGCAAGGGATTATTTCATATCAGGGGTATTAAAATCAGGCATGGTCACATGGGCTCGCTATTCAGTAAGCAGTAGTTGGCGGCACATAGTTGTTCAGTCTTTGTTAAACTATTCTAGAAGGAGGAGAGAAACAGGAAGGGGAGAACAGAGTGGGTGTATTATTAAGAACACATTTCATATGAATTTATGTCTAGATTTTAAGAAAATAGAATGCATGCCCATATGCAAAAAGCTGTTTTTGACTACATCTGTCATTTAAGATTATTATTTATCATGCTGTAAATTAAATAACAGAATACAGTCATGACAGTCCCTTTATTTCTGTGTATAATTCTCTGCTATGCTAATGCCATTATCACAGCATTTTACCAGTGATTGATAACATCAAAGCTAAATTTTTTTCTCGGTGTGGCAGAGCCATGCTGCTTCACATCTTAAACACTGGCCACGTCACAAACTCCTTTAATGTCCCAAACTCGTTTAAAATGGCTTGTAGTGAGGTCAGGACTGAACGTTGAATGTAGCAGTAACCCCCAGTGAAGCTCCTGTAATGTGCAATTGGTGTTTCCGAATGATTAAGTGTACAGTTCTTACAGACACATGCGTCTCTTCTGCAAGTTGATGTCAAATTATCTGTCGATTGTGTGTTATTTTGTTCTACTTGCTATTACAGTCTTTTTTATAAAATTTGCAATGTTTTAAAAGACTTTCAATCACTTTTATGCCATCATTTGCAAAAAATTTCATCACAAATCCCAGTTTGACTTGAATACCTTTCGTATAACAGACTCATTACCGTCTTTTATCAACCTGTCATTTTGACATATACAGGAAACAAAGGCACGTTTATTTACTATAATATACTGGAGAAATCTGTAGTGTTTATTATATATATTTTGCTATAGTAATTTTACCACAATAAGGTCCAAATCCACCATAGCGTTTACTATAGTATTTTTTTTCTTTCTTTTTTTTCTTCTAAGGAACAATGTGTGATTTTTAAACATCCCAATTCAGATTAAGTCCTTTGTTTGCTGTTACAATAACTTCCACTCTTATGGGCAGGCTTTGCATTAGGTTGTGGAACTTGGCTGTAGTTGGTTTGCCTTGGCTCACTGGTGTCTGATGAAAAGTGCTACTGTAGGATGCAGATGCTTCCATACTAACCTTAGCAAACCATGTCTTAATGGTGCCTTCTTTCTGCACAACGGCGTTCATCCTAGAACTGGTATGATTTCCTTATTTCAGGTAAAGAGAAATATACAAATTTACAGCAAACAAAAACATTATGTAATGGCAGTTTTGCGCATCTAACTTTATCACAACAGCAACCACATATTGTTGTCACTGATGGATGTTTGCCCTCCCAAACATTTGCATCTCCCAGTGTTTGGACACATCATGTATAAGACTAACTATCTCAAGGTACATTCAAATATTTTTTACAATGTGCAATTTTTATTATATTGGGGAAAATGATTTTAGAAAATTGTAGTGTTTTATATAATAAAGTGTTTTCATTTGCTTTCCTTTTGATCAGTACATTGAACATCAAACATCGTATTTAATTAATTTAAACATTAAAGGAACTGTATTAATACTACTGCTAATAATATCGTCATCGTCATCATCATCATCATCATCATGTGTCTGTCCAGACTGTCTGTGAACTTAAACCTTTCCTCCTGATTTGCTGATGAACCACTTATTCCTTCTACATCATATTGTTTTAAGCATGACTCCTATTTTAGATACATGAGTGGGTTTTTCCCTGGTAATATGAATAAAAATATATTTCTGAGGGATCCTTATATGGCTAAACTATTATTTCCTCTTCTTTACAAAAACAGGGGACGCATTGACTTTGAATTGTTGGAGAGAGTTTTTGCATGGTGGATATAGAGTAATCATCTCATGTAACCCTTTTCCGCAACCTTCACCGGAGCACACTTGGTGTTTAATAAGTTTAATAATAAACAATTCATTCTCCTGGCCTCTTGTCCGAACAGGCTTTTGTTTACTATAGAAGCTTGTCAAGGATCATTAAAATTCACCTGATTGTTTGCCTAAGTATGAATGTCATAAATATTAGTGCTGAAAATGGCCAGTGCTGTATTACTGAATATGATGAATGTAAGTACACCTGGCCATAACATTCTGGACCACCAAGTCTTTCTTTTATGCTAAAGGTTGTGCTAATCGCGCATCCCGGCTTTGATGCCGTCGTCAGCCTTTGTTCTTTCCCAAGAATCATGCTGTGGTATGCAAAGTATTTCCAGAGTGTTCATTAGTGGTGGATCCTGTAGATGTTCTGTTTCCATCTGAACTTTTGCCTTACAAACAAATGGACATTGTGTGAGGTTGATATTGTCATTACATGAATAATAACAGTGTGATGCTTACACAAATCCACACAGTCCCGAAAGTTCAAAGAGGGTAGTAATATTTATAATATGCAAAATGTTGTCATGTTGAGAAGTTGACTCTGGGTGTTGTAATTGCGAAATTTAGTGAGTGCAGCAGCTTTTAACACCAAGTCCCTTGAGCTGCTATTATTTAATTTAACCAGCAAGGAATATACATTTTGAACCAATATAAAGCTTAAACAAACAACAGTAGCACAATAATGGTATACATGAACCACCCACAGCCTTTTGGCATTTGTCAACTACTGTACGTCCTTTTATAGCACAAGATAACATGGAAAATATGTAGAACACAGGAAAACAAGCCGTGGCATGGTGTTGGTGTTGGAACGGAATGTGTTTATATGGACCTCCATATCTTTTATAGACATGCTTCTTAACTCTACTACCATCTCAGTCAGGAATAGAAAGGAAATCATGGTGAAATCCTAAAATACGAAAGTTCTCAGCATAGCCATATACATTTATTTAGTGTATGCCATGTTTCTGAAAAACCATAATGCCAAGAAACTTGTTTGTAGTTGGACCCAGAATCTGTATAAAACTCGACCCTCTGTATAAACTGTTGAGATCATTAAAGGTGTTTTCACATAATGATTGAATACACCAATCATCACTTAAATGCCCAGATATGGTTTATAAAAACACCGTTTTGGTAGAAATAGATAATACTGTATTCCACGATTGAAATGTAAAATGGCTTGCCACAAATAAATAAATCCACAGCTGCAGTGTAAAGAATAAGTAGTATTATAGCCTACTATTACTGCTAATCTTTTAGCTTGATTTCTACAATGATCACAGCCGTAGTGATAATAACCAGACAATAGCCACGCAGTTCCAGTGTTTCAACTTGTGTCACTGTATAAATGTTTAATGGTAATTGTTGTTAATTTAGCTATAATCTAAAATTATGGGTGCTTTTATTATCTACGCTACTGACAGAAAGTTTTCCGACCTCTTCAAGTTTTCCTCATTTTACATGTTTAAGACTTCTCTTAAAATGGATTCAAATCCTTTTACACACAATTCTCCACAGTTACAAAGTACAAACAAGTGCTTGGTGTGTTTTGCTTATTTATTATAAATAATTAAGTAACTAAGTGAATAAATAATATAAATAAATATCTCTTGTACCAAAGTATTCAGAGCCATAATTTAGTAATGGTTTAAAGCACCTTTGGCAGCAAAGACATCCTCAGGTCTGTGAACGATGCTACCTGCTTGGCACATCTTTCTTTTGGAAGTTTCGTCCATTATTCTTGCCAGAAACTTTCAAGCTCTATCAGGTTGGATGGGCAACATTAACACACAGCCATTTTCAGGTTTCTCTAGAGATGCTTTTTTCTGTTCAGGACCGAACTCTGGCTCGGCCACTGCAGGAAATTTACAGAGGTGTACTGAAGCCACTCCTGTGGTTTCTGGGCAAAATGTTTTGGGTCCTTGTCTTGTTGAAATGTAAACCATTATCCCAGGCTGAGATCCTGAGCACTTTGGGGAAAGTTTTCACTTAAGAAAAGTCTTTATTTTTCAGCATCTATTTTTCGTCCTCTATACATGACAATTCATGTATAGCCACTCTTCAAATTGTGGTAAAACATTGTCGTTCCTTTGTAGTCCCTCAGGTGGTGTGTTTTAAGCTGCTCATACATCGCCAGGCAGCAAAGTTCCGCATGTGGTAGGAGCAAATAATTTGCTAAGTTCGTTTAGAATGTAAAATAAAATGTACTATTGAATCAGAAATATTAATAAAATCATGGTAGTTACAGAACCCCAATACAAATTTAATTAGCACCAAGGAATCATGATAATATTCAGCTGGTTCGTGGTGAATCCCATCCTTTATACAAACTAACTATTCTCCCAATCCTAGTTGCAGAAAAACATACTTACAGCAAGATGCTGCCACCATCATGTTTGACTGTAGGGATGGTTTTAATAGGGTGATGTGTACTGTCTGCTGATAGGACCAGAAGATTTTGTTTTTCATGGTTTGAGAGTCCTTCAGGGTTTTTTTGGCAAACTCCCAGCAGGCTGACCTGCACCTTTTTGTGAAGTATGGCTTCTCCCATCTCCACATGGGACCTCAGGATCTACTTTATAGTGTACAATCGGGTCCTTGGTTACCTGTCTGACCCCAAATGTCCTGGTGCAATCTTTTCTTGTCTACAGTTAAGTACCTTGACCTCATGGCTTTGTTCTCATGTTCACTCTGTCATACACCATTTACAATGACACAGGTGTGTGCCTTTCCTAATTACTTGAATTCAGTGAATTCAGTTAGGCGTAGGTGGAGTCCTCAAAAGCCATAGTCACAACAAAGAATTTGAATACTTATGTAAATAGGACATTTTATTCAATATGTCTTTTAAGAAAAAGCGTGAATTAATCTTGAAACAAAATGTCATGTTATTGGTACCCTGAAAATCACTAAAGACAACAAGTTTATATAGTACTAATGTTCCTCAAATATGGTGTGGTTTAAATTAGAGTGAAATGCCGAGGATCATTTGTGTCATCTTGATGATTCCTTGTCGTGGATGTCTCCTATCTGTGGACGTTTAGAACAACAGAACAGAATAACATTTAAGGAGAAATCCACAGAAGAAACATTTGACTACCTGGAATAAGAGACCTTGTTTAATAAACATTAATGTCCACTGTTGGCTCAGAGCATGTGCAAGTGTAAGACTGAATGGAAAAATCCAAGAGGGTAAATGATTTTTACACACACACATATGCCCATATACAGTGGTAAAGTTTAGAGCGTGTTAGTGGTATTCATTTTGTTATGCTATGTTCTATAAGATGATCTCATAAAAAGAAAGAAAAAACAAAACAGTAAAGGTGGCATGTGCTGTCATGTCAAGTGATGACACCCTGCAAAGTCATTACTTAGTAATACCCACTTTTAGCAGATGTCACAGTGTTTCCATTCTTATTTAAAGATTTTCCAGCCAAAAATATATCTAGGTTTAGAGATATAGTTTGGTACCATTTCACGTGTATAGCGTATTTTTATCAGTGGACTGTGAGGCCCGTTCTGAAAGTTTCAGCTTATATTTCTTGCTGTTGATCATAGTGGATCATTGCTCTGTTGTGGATGCCAGCTTCTTTTCAGCTTCAGTTTTGACTGACTTTTTTTTATATTTGCTTCCAGGATAGTCTGATATTTAGTGAAATCCATTTCTCCATCTACCACCGGATTTTTGTGCCAAAGGCCGCTGGTTGATTTTTATTTTCTCTTAATTTATTCTAAAAAGACTTTAGCTGATCTAGATGTTGTTTTTGCATACCTCACACATACTGCTACTTTGGTTGGATTTAGTTAAGGTGTGTGCTTGTTTATCATGTTCTTTAAGTAATTAATAGGTGCCACTGTGGTGTAGTGGTTAGCTCTGTGGCCTCACACACCTAGGGTCGAGGGTTCGAATCCCTTTGCGTCTATACCTGTGGAGTTTGTCGTCCTTCCCAAGCTTTGGTGGGTTTCCTTGAACAGTCCAAAGACATGTAGTTTCTCTTTATTAAATTGATTGACCTTGTATTGAATTTACTGGGATGCTCACTTCTGGAATGGTTGGCAACTCTTTTTGAAGGCTCTACATTTCTGAGCAGTATTACTCAGTGAAAAAGTGAATTTCAAATTGGCCTTTTAACACTTCTTTGATAAATGAGGAGCATTATACAAAAGTTATTACTAAGCAGTCTGTTTGGACAAGAGCAGTGATAATAGTGGACAAAAACAGCACTGGAACGTGTAACTATATGTATCACTCCACGTCACAGGTGTTTTAATAACCATTAATCACCTTAACTGTCGGTCGCCAGCGTGGGTGTAAGTAGGTCATTATTGAAGAGAGGGCAACAGGCAACGGAAAACCCATAATCAAAACGAGACACAGAAGCACTTTCAGCAAGAAAACACGCCTGATGACATCTTAAAGAACACTTTGTGTCATTCCGAATCACCTCAGAACCATCCGTGCCCCTTTGTTTATGGCTACAAAGCTAACTAGCTTCTCACAAAAGACTGAATCCTGAATCACTCTCCAACCCCTGAATCACATTTACTGCTATTTGGAATTCAATCCTGGAAATGGGAAGTTATATAAAGAGAACTTTTGTGATTTACAGGATTGTCCACCATCTCCAAGTTTTATTCTTCTCACCTTTTTGGCTACATAGTACTGGTAAGAATTGTAAACTACTTTTTACCCCTGTTATTTACCCTAACTTACCCTATCTTGAAGGCAGTGGTGGCTCAGTCGTTTAAGACTGTGGGTTACTGGGTTACTGATCGGAAGGTCGGGGGTTCGAGCCCCAGCATCACCAAGTTGCCACTGTTGAGCCCTTGAGCAAGGCCCTTAACCCTATATGCTCCAGGGGTGCTGTAAGCTGGCTGACCCTGCGCTCTGACCCCAGTTTTCTAATTGGGATATGCGAAGAAGACATTTCACTGTGCTGTAAAGTACATGTGACAAATAATTGAATATTCTTCTTCTTCTATTCTTCTAACTTTTAGTCACTAACTGTTTCTCACCAGCTCTACCAGACTCGGGTAGTTAGTTCTGCCAGTTGTGGAAGGATATGTGTTGGTAAAGAAAAAGAACTGGTTAAATGAACAAATGAATCATAATCTGTAAAAAAAAAAAAAAAAAAACTTGAGGTTATGCTGTTGTGCTGAATATCAGCATGGCTGTGATGCCTCGTGCCAAGCTGTGCCGATATTTATGTATTATATTGCTAGAATAAATGAGCTTCTGATGCCATGGTTGACGCCCTTTTATCTTGGGATGATGTAAGCACACAGCGAGCTCCAGAACACAAAGCTGCCAAATGTTGTATAGATGTAGTCACACTTAATGATGATAAACTTATCTTGTGGATTTTATTAACAACACCTGCCTGCTTAGGACTCTTAATGACTGTGGAAATGGGTAGGGTCAGTTTGCCCCTTTAATGATCCATTTGCCCAAACTTTTTATTTACTTTTATTGCTGTTTTTGTTGATGATGAATACATTTGGTTTCTACATGTTTTGTAGCTTGGTTATTTTATGCTTTTAAAGTGACTCTTCATGTGATAAAAATGATTGGGTTGAGTTACAACTTTAGCTCACATGTTGAGTTAAAAAAAAAAAACAGATGGAAAAACAGATGAATATGCACCATCCCAAGAGAGTGCTTTCCACTGAAGCAGACCTGTTTTATTTTTTAGTTAATTTAAGACTTTCAGGTAGGTCTTGAGTGTGTGTGTGTGCGTGTGTATGTGCACAAACAAAAAAAACATGAGAATAAATACCTCCCTTTTTTTGGTGGTTTAGGTCACTGATTGGAGGGTCAAGGGAGGTTTGAACCTCACAACCACCAGGTTCCCATTATTGGGTATGAGCATAAGACCCTTAAACCTACACTCCGAGACAATGCAACCACTGCATGCGTGCCAGTCCCAACTTTGTTTAGATAGTGGTTAGATTAAGACAGAAAGGGCATCTGGTACAAAACTTGTGCCAGATCTTAAGGATCAACTTATCTAATTTAGTGGCCTCTAGGATAAAAGGGCCAAAGCCCAATAAAAATATATATATTGTGACCTCATATATGAAGCACAAACCTGCTCCGGTTTGATGCTCAGCTCTGCTGATCTCTGGTGAGGGAGTGGGGACGATGACTCAGAAGTAGATTGTTAACATAGACACAGAAACAGTATGTTTGGTGAAGGGGTGAAAATAAAGTGAGTGTAGAGATATAATCATAATGATAATAATAATCATAATAATAATAATAATCATCATAATAATAGTAATAATAATAAAACATTATCTGAGGGTTTTCAGCTGGCATGCTGACGGACACACTTTGTGTTGGATTTTTAAGCAGATTTATTTAGGAGGACTAAATGAGGTGGACAGAACAAGGTTTTGCAGAAGAGAGAGGGGAAACACCAGGCTAACCTAGGAGCATAGTCATTTTTAAATAAGATTCTTTTTGCACAGACTTATTTTTATTACATATACTGATTGAGGCATGTTGGATATTTTCTTGGTTCATGTCTTTTTCCTAATGTCCTGTATATTTTTTTCTGTGGATAATTTTATTAGTACAAAAACTCGAAATCAAACAGAAGTGTCAGTAAAGCAAGATAATATCCAGACAACAGTGGCGCAAAATACAAAAAAATGTAACACCGGTGAACATGTGGATGTCAAAAGATGATGGTTTAAGAGCCTTCAGCAGAAGCATTACAAATTCCACCGAACTGGTTGTTACTACAAAAATGACAGTGTTCGAACAAGTGTGTTTATTACTTACATACCTGTAATGTGCCTCAGCTGTATTCACAGGAAATTAATCATCACCCTTTAAATATCCAGGTTTAGGAACTAAAAAAAGGGCTTCTGGGAGCCAATTGCAAAATGTGTACCATGCATGCTTTGTGAAAGTATTTATTATTTAGTAAATAATTTTATTTTATATACAATGCTGGGTCGGCAGGGCTGAGTTTACTGAAAAACATTTTTCGGTTTCAGTGGTAAAGCATCATAGGCTTAATTCGTGGCCACTTTGAAGTACGCTATTTATGATGTGTGTGCTGTGGAAAGAATTTCTGGAAAATTCTGTTGCCTTTGTAGTTGCACTTTGTTGGATGAATTAGTTATTTTCTTCACAAATAATTTCCCTTGACTACATATCATTAATATTTTTAATATTCCAAGTTAATATTAGTGAAGCCAGTTAACAATCATTTGTTTTTGCCTTTGCAAACTAAACTATGCGAAACTACAGTATTTGTATGTTGTAAAAATGAATTTGTTTTATGATATTTTTTGCTTAAGGAGACAGATTTGTCCAGCCCTCCTGTCCTCTGTTTTGTACACTAAAGGATGTCTGCTAGCTGCGTCCCTGACTCAGTAGTAAAATGTTTCGCATTCCTAAGCTGTACTAGTTGAGGAGTGGAGAAGAGAATTAAAAACAATGTAGAGACATGTTTAGGCTCAAAAGGTAGGCGTGCATGTGTGTTTGTGTTAAGGTTGTGCAATCTGGACAAATACTCTCTTATACTGTGTTGTACTTTAAAACTTATTGCCTAGGAGTGTTACTCTTTTTGTAACGCATGCTTTAGTGTTGGTGTGCATTATTCATTTGATAAAAAAAAGTATTTTAGAAGCCAAGGATAAAAACCGTAGTACCACAGTGCTAAAGAGGTTTTCTCCTGTATGGGGGAGGAGAAATATTAAAGGGAAAAGTATGTTGCCCAGATGGGATTGCATGTTGAGTCAGACTTTTGCTGTTACTTAAGTTTCATTCAAGTTGCTGTGTAACATGAACACACCTTTAATTATTTAAAGCAAATTTAAATGAAGAAGGTGGCAAGGAACAGTGATGAGATCTAGAAAGTTAGTTTATTGAGTACACTGTGTTCCAATTTATTATGCAAATTGGATGTAAGTGTCATAAACATAAAATTTTTAGTTTTTTAATTAAACTCATGGATGGTGTTGTGTCTCGGGGCTCTTTGGATTACTGAAATGAATCTCAGACATGTGTGATAAATAGCCAGATAAACCCAATCAAAGGAAAAGTACTGAAGAAGGATGTTCCACATTATTAAGCAGGCCACAGGTTTCAAGCAATATGGCAAAGAAAAAGGATCTCTATGCTGCCGAAAAGCGTCAAATAGTGCAATGTCTTGGACAAGGTATGAAAACATTAGATATTTCAAGAAAACTTAAGCGTGATCATCATACTGTGAATGCTCACAAGCAGAAACGGTTGCAGTGGGCTTAGGCATACATAAGGACTCATTTTTAAACAATCTTGGTTACTGATGAGTGTCGTGCAACCCTGGATGGTCCAGATGGATGAAGTAGTGTAAGGTTGGTGGCTGGCCACTATGTCCCAACAAGGCTGCCACATCAGCAAGGAGGTGCCAGAGTCATGTTTTGGGCCAAAATCATGGGGAGAGAGCTGGTAGGTGTGAAAATTACCTCTGCAAAGTATATTGACTGACCACTTTCTTCCATGGTAATAAAAGAAGAACTGTGCCTTCCGTAACAAAATCATCTTCATGCACGACAATGCACCATCTAATGCTGCAAAGAATACCTCTGTGTCATTGGCTGCTATGGGCATAAAAGATCATGGTGTGGCCATCATCCTCCCCTGACCTCAAACCCAAAACCTTTGGAGCATCCTCAAGCAAAAGATCTATGAAGGTGGGAGGCGGTTTGCATCAAAACAGCAGCTCTGGGAGGCTATTCTGACATCCTGCAAAGAAATTCAAGCAGAAACTGTCCAAAAACTTACAAGTTCAATGGATGCAAGGATTGTGAAGGTGATATTAAAGAAGGGGTCCTATGTCAAGATGCAACATGCCCTGTTAGGATGTTTTTGATTAAAATAGCTTTTAATTTCAGTAAATATGACCCCCTAAAGCTGCAAATTCAACAAAAGCCCATTTTCAGTTCTTTACAGCCTATAAAATGTTTTAACTGTGTTCTGCATAATAATTTGGAACAGTGCATTTTCAGTTTTTTATTTTTGAAATAAATATTATTATCAATAGGACGTTTGTTCAATAAAATTAAAATTATACACTAATGGTTGATAACTAGAAAATTATACTGACTGTCATTTGCATTGAATAATTATGAAAATCAGAGAAAGATATCATTTGCGTAATAATTTGGAACTTAGTGTAAGTTCTATTCCATAAACATGCTGAGACATATGGGCAAGAAAGAGTGTAAAGTGTTTGTGTTTACTGATTATATAAGGTTGGATTAACTGTATGTTTTTTACTTTGAAAATTGGTGTCGCTATTGATGGTATGCATACCTTAATTAATCACTATCAATAAATTAGAATATCATTGAATGGTTGATTTATTTCAAGTGAAACTTTTATTTTGTATAGGTTCATTACATACAGAATGATATATTTTGAGTGTTTATTTCTTTAAACGTTGCTAATTATGGCTTACAGCTAATGAAAATTCAAAATTCAGTGTCTCAAAATTAGAATGTTACTTAAGACCAATAAAAAAAGATTTTTAATGCAGATATGTTGGACTACTAAGAAGGTATGAACATGTACAGCGCTCAACACTTGGTCGGGGCTCCCTTCGCATGAATTACTGGAGGCGATCAGTGTGTGGCACTGCTGAGGTGTTGTGAAAACCCCGGTTGCTCTTATAGCAGCCTTCAGCTCTTCTGCATGATAAGTCTGGTGTGTTGCATCTTCCTCTTCATAATATACCATAGATTTTCTATGAAGTTTACTTCGGGCGAGTTTACTGGCCCAGGTAAGGTCATGACATTCTGTGATATTGTCTTTGGTTCAAGAGTGGCTTGACACATGGCCTACAACTGTTGTCCCTGTCCTGGATTTGTCTGTGTGGGGTGGCTCCTAAAGCACTAACTAGCGCTTAGCCCTTTTGCCTGTGCAACTTTTTGTACCACATTTTTTTCTTCTATTCAACTTTCCATTAATGCTTACCCCATGATTGTGTAGCCTACTGAACCAGACTGAGAGACACTTTAAAGACTCAGGAAACCTTTGCAGGTCTTTTTAAGTTAATTAGCTGATAAGAGTGTGACACAATGAGTCTTCAATATTAAACTTTTTCACAATATTCTGATCAATATATCAATCTGTATGTAATGAATCTCTAATATGAGTTTTACTTTTTTTTAATTTAAATTACTTAAATAATTTAACTTTTCAATGATATTCTAATTTATTAAGATAGACCTGTATCTTTACATTAAACTTGATACACAATCATTTAAACAGATTGTTAAAAAACAGATAATAAAGTAGGCTATTTGTCATTCGCTGGTATTCCATAATATGTTAATTAACATTAAACTGTAATCAAAAAGCTCAATTTTAGTCTCATTAGACAAACAAATTTTTTAAAACCATGTTTGCTAAGACTCAACGTGTCTAACACACCTACAAACAGGATTTCATGAGGCTCAACACTAATTCATACATCCTTGTGTACTGTACTTACAGAATTATTGTTGTGCCATGTTTTCAGTTAGGAATTTTTTAACTGTTATTGTCCCAAACTTGTTTGGATAGTTCATTGGTTTTCATCATTCGTTATATTAAGAATGACAATTTTTGTGTCATCCAGGGGCAGGTTAAGTTATATAGAGTTAATGTGACGTTTTTTTTATTTTCCACAGGTAAAGTGCATTCAGCTTATTTAATGGTTTCTGATAGCAACTGGTTGCACCAAAAATAACATAGAGGTTGTGTTTGGGTGTAAATACCTATAAAATAATTACTTACTTTTTATTAATAAACAAATTTCCTGTAAAAATAAGACAAGCAATTCAAGTTAAATCCAGTTCCCTTCCAGGTGGAGATTTATAAAATGCATAACCATTCAAGGGAGGTCAATAGTTATGGTGCACATTTGGTGTCATCAGTAAGGAGCATTAGGCTTAGCAGGGTAACAACAGATAGAAATGATGCAGTCATTACTTTATTACATTTTAGAAACTTCATTTAGTGTGGAAGTAAAAAAAAAATGATTACATACAAAATAATTCATCCTTAGGAAAAAAGTAATTAGCCAATTGACCAAAAAAATGAAATAGCAAATGACAAACAAGTATTACATCATGGGAGATAGTCTGACACCTAGTTGAAATGTGTTTTATTTAGATGTGCCAGCAAGTCAGACTCTCGGTCCATGCCCTTGAGCACTTGAGAGTTTTTTTTTTTTGTTTTTTTTTTTTATACTCAAGTCAATCTAAAAGTGATAGACTGAAAATTGCTCTGGCAGCTTGGAATGTTTTGCAGAAAATTCATATGGGAGATTACTTCGGTTTAGTTGAGGGATTAAATTACTTGTTGGGAGGGGGGTAAAAAAGAAAAAAGAAATAATTAATGTGACAATCTGAAGACATTTGGAGCCTGCTAATGCAAATCCTCTTTCTAATAAAATATAGTTTTGTTGGGGAGAAGATTTATTTTTTGAAGGACAGGTTCAGTATGTTGAATTAACTGCCACTTGTTTTTTGTTTGTGTGCATATGTTAAGAAGTAAGTCTTACACCATGTTATTAATTTTTTTGCGTTCTGGCAGGTGTATTTTGTGTGTAGAAGATGACTTCCCCATGGTGTACACTTGGAAACAAAATCACCTCTCTGGGTCTGGTTGACCTCTCCAAGCGCGCACACATGTCAAACTCTGGCATATCTTGCATTGTGCTACTTCCTGACAGCACAACACATACTTTTACCGTCAGTGTAAGTACAAACGAGTGTGCGAGACGGAGGTGTCTAAGAAAGGAGTGCTGTGTAATTAAAGTATAAGAGAAGACCTAAATTGGCATGTGGAGTGAAATGAACATTATATTTAACCGCAGTGATGCAATCTTGGCTTCATTGATTTTAGGGCACTTACACACAAAATAACAGCACATAATGATAAAGTGGCACTCTTGCCAAACTGCATTTATAAATTTTGGGTATCTTTCCACAGATGTTATTTAAAAACGATATCATCTGCACTCCAAAAGTCTCATTTCATATATTGTATATTGTATGCTCATAACACACTTAACATATGTGTCTATTTTTTTAAAATGTAGAAACATGATGCTGGACATTTGTTATTTGACCTTGTTTTTGAACACCTGGGCATAATGGAGAAGCAGTACTTTGGTCTCCAGATCACAGAAGACGTCTCTAGTTCACCTGTGAGTATATGTGTATGTAGTTATACTGGCGAAAGTGGAAGTTTAAAGACCTTTTAATCATTCAGTTTTATGGTACAGGTTAAACATGCACTGATAGTCACTTATATGATGTACTTTAATACTCAGCACTACTGCTATTGACACACCATTCAGGAGGCATCTTTTAAAGTAAAAAATTTTGCATTCCAAGGATAACTCCAAGAAGTTACCTTCTAATGTTTATACACTGCCTGGCCAAAATAAATAAATAAATAAATAAATAAATAAATAAATGTCGCACACTGTTAGATTTCATTTATTTAGCTTTAACTTTGATTGCAGCACACAATGTGGTGGTCAGAACTACTCTTTAACAACTTGCATCCTGGCATATGCCATCAGGGAAGAAAAACTCCAATGATGTGATAACCAGGTCTTTCAGTGCATACAGGTCATCAGCTGACTATTTTATTGCCACATAACAGTGCTGAGTCAGGACATTAACAACTGAAGCACCCCAGATTATAACAAGTGGTTTGTGCAGAGAGCACTATGCATGATGGGTGCATCGCTTTATGCTCTTCTTTTCCTACCCTGTTGTACCCATCACTTCGGAATAGGGTCAATCAGACCACATAACTTATCAGACCAAATGACCTTTTCACAGTACAATATATATGCTCCCTAGCAAATTCAAAGCTTTTTTCTGATTAGTCTAATTAACAAGTGGTTTTCTTATGGTCACAGAGCCATTTAGTCACAATCATGTGAGTTCTTATCACATTGTATGCGTATAAAAATGCTTTTACTTTCACTGTTAAACATAGCTTTGGTTTTACAGCAACTCTTGAATTTTTAACATACCACTTCTCCAAGTGTTTAAGTGATCTATGTTTTTTTTTTTTTTTTTTTTTTTCTCTTCCACTACATTTCTTCCACTAAATTGACAGTTCAGTAGTGTCCTCCTAGGTTTTGACAATGTGTTAAGGGGGTTCTTACCCAGTTTCAGGAATTACAAATCCCTTTAGTCATTTTTATTTGCTTGATGCAGCCCAATAATTTGACTCTTCTGAAATGGCAACCTTTTTGTCCAGGCAGTGTACAGTATATGTACCAATTATTTGGATAAATGTTGAAAGAAATTTTAGATTTTCAGTTGTATTTCCAAATACAATTTAGAAAATTAGTAAAGGACAAAGTAGTCACAGTGGCATCATATTTTCTTTAACCAAAATATGATGTGGTGTAATAAAAAGGTGGATAAGGTGATATGAAAATTTCTTATCAACACCTGCCCTTTAATGAGCATCAGTATTGTGGTAAATTTTAAGATAGTAAATTGTGGTACAGTAGTAAATTTTACATTTTGCATTTCAGAGATGGCTGGACCCCAGCAAACCTTTCAAAAAGCAGTTTAAAGGTAATAATTAAACAAAGTTAACAAAACACACACACACAGACACTGCATTCACTGTTATGTTTTGTTATCTGAAGAAATAGGGAAAGCATGTACTGGACACCGAAGACATACAGATAATAGATGAGAACTTCTGTTGTTATTCCCTGATTAGAGAAATTAGACAGTTTAGAGAATGGAAAATTAGTTTGAATCTCCACCACCATGCTTTTTTTAAGTGGTCAAAAATATTCTTGTTGCCGGTGTGCCCTGTTAGGTTGATTGTTTAAAGAGCTCTAAATGACTACTCCGGGTTGAAGAAATGGGTTTTGTCTGTGAATACTGCATTTAAGAGGATTTGGGAATACTGAAAATAGAGAGCTGTTTATGGGAGAAAAGCATTCTGAATCATTCTAAATGCTCACAAAACAGTGTTGTCACAAACACTGGGCATAGTCAATACAATTTGCAATGTCTAACAACCAGAAATGGACAATGTCGACCAACGAAAACAACAAGAAGCTGATGGCAGAAAAGCTATGAGAGCATCTACACATCCACAGGAAGGGATGAATCCAGCACTTATCATCAGGAGGAATCAGAATTTTAGATCAGAATTCACCCAAAAAAAACAAACAAACATTCATAAAAGTTCTACAATATGATTACCATCTACATTTGGTCATGTGATGGAAAGGCTAAAAAAACCAGAAGAAAACAATCTGTTCTGATCCAAAACATAAAATCTCCTCAGTCAAGCATGGCAGAGTTGTTGTCATGTATTGGTGATGCATTAATTTTTTATTGCTGTTGTAAGTCATGATGGTAGCAACAAAATTGATTCAGAAGTCTTGCAAAAACATTGCCTGTTCATTTAGAAGAGAAGGTTGGATGTTGGTTGGACTAGCTGGATGGATAAAACTGTTATGTTTTATCATGTAACTACCAGTTGGTATATATGCAATTACTGACTGGTGCTGTTTATCAGCTTTTCATGTTGTATCTCAACAGAAATAGACCACTACATAACATATGGCCTATAGTCAGTAATGGATTATTTACAGATGTGTTTATTAAAGCAAGTAAATATGAGTAATTTAAAAAAATCTAAAATATGTAATTCATACTATATCACAAATATCAAGTTGTGTCTCCTGCCAAATTAATTTCTCACCAAAAAGCATTTATTTGAATTACATAAAAATCCACATCATCTGGATAGTAAATGACTCGGGAGTATAAAGAGTATAAGCATGGTGTTTCATGTACAGTGTCTAAAAATCATTAGCTTGTCAGGAACCTATATTACTGTACCTACTATGTTTTTAAATTAAGGATTAATTATTAACCAACAGCCCTTTACTATTGATCAGTTCCCTCAGATACTCTTTTAGTTAATCAGTACTAAAATAAATAGCCAGTTGTAAATGTTGTCACAGCTGAGTCATTCTTGTTTTCTCAGGTTCTGCCCCATTCCATTTAATATTCCGAGTGCGTTTCTTCATCTCTGACCCTAACTCTCTTCAGCATGAACAGACCAGGTGTGTGTGTGTATGTGTGTGTGTGTCTTTTTATGTGTCTGTATATATAGTATCGGCCATACCATTAACACCATAAAATACTAAATTTATTACACATTATCAACATTAAACATTAGCAACTATACATCAGTAAACTGGTGACAAACTCATGGACATCCAAGGCTCACTTAATTCCCATGTGGACCAAAGCCGAGCCTGTCCGGTCCTATTCATGCAGCAGAAATCACCAAAGAGTCAATGCTGTCTAAGATAGAACAAAAGCCAGACAAACAAGTCTGATCCAAGGAGGCACCATCCCACAACCCCACAACACCCAAAGAATGTCCCAGCGCCCTTCATCACAGCACACCCCCTAGGTCCTACAGAGCCACACTCCAAGGGGCCAGAGCTGCCCATACTGTATAGCACAAGGGGAACCTACACAGTATTGGGAATAATGTTTTACATTGTAATGTTATGGCTGTTCAGGATTTATGTGCGAGTGTGTGCATGTACATGTGTGAATGTATATTTATATATCTTTATCTTTTTTTTTTTTTCAGGCATTTTTATTTTTTGCAAATTAAGAAAGACATTCTGGAGGGGAGGTAATACTTTTTCCATCATGTTAGTCAGTGTTTACTGTCAAAGGCACATGTGATCCACACTACATGATTTCAGAGTTCAGTCTTTTGTTTACATAATTATAGCTGATTTTAATTCTTATACATTATACATATTTAAAAATGGATTTAGTTTAAGCTGTTTAACAGTAATAGTGTGTTTCTGAGGGAGAAAGGTTGCACACCCAGCATTTATACACTCTTGTGAAGTATCACTGATTTTTCTCAACAATATTTTTATTGATTTTAAACAGAGATATAACAGGGTAAACATGTAATGTTTCAATATAGATTTTATAACCCCCTTATAAACCCTATAGCACCCACCCCTCCCTGACTCCAAGCCAGTTTTACATGCATAAGAAAGGCTAGATGCCAGGCCTCTAAAGAAAAAACAAACAAAAAAAAGAATATGGAGCTGGAAGTTTTTTGGTTCTGCATGCAAAAAAAAGTGAAAATAAAACAAACGAATATTTCAATTTTTAAGCATAATTTTAATGTCCTTTACTTACAGGTTAAAGTGTCCACTAAGCTCTGCTGTGGTGCTGGCATCCTATGCTGTTCAATGTAAGCCTGATATTTCAAACATGCTCACTGACCGAACAGTTCTGCCTTGTTTTAATCCTATACAGTTGTGGCACGTTGGTGCAGTGGGTAGGTTTTTCACCTCAGCCCAAAGGTCCCCCAGTTTGATCCTGAGTTCGGGTTTACTGACTGCACGTAGTATTGCGTGTCCGGAATAATTTCTCCTGACCCTTTCTAAACTTATTAAAAAATGCATGTAGGGGGGATTAATTGTGTTAAATTGCCCTTGGTGTAAATATGTGTGCGAATATGTGTGGGAATATGTGTGCAGGGTGTCCAGCAATGGACCGGCCACCATGGCCTTGATCACCTTGGTAACTGAGGATGAATGAATGATAAACAATAGACGCGGCTAATTATATTAATAGCTCTCTTTCTGTTTTATAACAAGCTGAATTTGGAGACTATGTTCCTGAGACTCCTTCTGGATATCTTGACCATATCCAGTTTCTCCCTGATCAGGGCAAGGACTTCCTTTTGAAAGTGGAATCATTGCATCCTCAGCACAAGTATGTACATGTACTCATATGCAGAAGGCATATTGTAGCGGTAATGCATTTGTGGATGTGCCTGTATCATATTTTGGTGTGTATTCATCTGTATGTGGTTTTGTATGAGTATTTTTGTGAGGAGGCTGGAATGAGTGACTAACTGTATGCTTGTGTGCATTGCAGAGGCCTGTCTCAGAGTGAGGCAGAGTTGTGTTATCTGAACACAGCTAGAACTTTAGATCTGTATGGAGTAGAGCTTCATAGTGCACGGGTATCACAACCATTGCGTCATATCAACATTTTTGATTCACAAAATTGTATCACTGCTTTTATTAGACAGGATGTACATTTGAATTCATACAAAAATGATTTATTTTTCTTAGGATGTTAGCAATCCTTCTCTTTGGGTTGGAATTGCATCAGGAGGCGTGGCTATGTTTTGCAATTTAGTTTGCTCCAATTTCTTTCCCTGGTGAGTTGGAATTTCTGACCATTTGATACCGCTGTATCAGTATTAATATTTTCAAAAACCATACAATAAAACTATTGTATTAGGATGTGTTTTGGCAACAGTTTGTGTTATTGCTATGCTTTAATATTATCAATAATTGAAACCAACATCTGCTTCTCTGAGGACTGAATCACTGGTTCACTGTAGTTCTGTTGAATATTCAGCTACTTTTCATTGTGCACTCTGACACAGTCAAGGATGATTAATGTTTCAAATGCTTATTGCAATCTTAACATTTACATGACCAGAAAAATTGCAACACCATCAGTTTTACTAAAACTGGACCTGGGCTCAGATTTTAAGGCTTCCTAAAATGATCAGTGATGGGCCTAACTTTTGGCCAGATAAACCTTAAAACAATTATTAATTGACTTAGGTTTATTATTGCAATTGCAGGATCTAGTAACATAATCTTGTCATTCTGCCTATATAATATGATCATTACCATGAACCATAAACTACTATTAACTTCTATTATGACTCACCATTTGCCAACTTTTAAGGCACGCCCTTTAATGCTAATCTGTTTCACTCTCAGGATCAACATAATTAAGATTTCTTTTAAAAGAAAGCGATTCTTCATTCACCTTCGACGGAAACATGTAAGTTTGTAGAAAAATATTTGCCATAGTTGCCATTTATGCAGAAATAGTTAATGTTTTTGCTTTTATGTAGGGGGAGGTTGGACAACAAATGGTGGCACTATGCCTGCCCAGCTCTCGTTGCTGTAAAAACCTTTGGCGATCCTGCGTTGACCATCACGCGTTCTACAACAGAAAAAACTCGCTTGCCGTCTCCAAACCTAGGTACATTTTTATGCTGGCATGATTTCTGATTTCTATATATTCCTATATGTCTAATTATGAATTCATAGTGATTTTGAGTTTTTCTAATGACCACATTTTTGGAATTGGGTTTGTTAAAGGTCCTTCCCTCTGTATCGGAAACTAGTAGGTGAGGTGACATGGAGCCCTTTAAAAAAGTCTCTTTCCTCTGAACATCTGGAAACTAAAAGTCTCCCCTCAAGATCTCCACCTAGTACACCTAACTGGTACTGTGTTTACACAGCTATTAATTATAAACACTGATTATTAATAGGATACAGAATTATTGTTTTGATGACTGAATACATATCATCCCCATTTTAGGCGTAGCCCTCGGTTGCGCCATGATTTCCGAAAGCCTCGTCCATCTTCTGTAGACAATCTTACCAACGACATGAGTTATGTGACCGAGAGTGAGGACGTGTTCTATACTTACAGGTATACAATCGCCTTAGTCTGCTCCTTTTGAACATATTTTACAAAAATGACTCAATTGTGGTTGATCTGTTCAAATCAGTACAGTGTATCCGGCAAGTATTCACAGAGCTTCACTGTTTCCACATTTTGTTATGCCTTATTCCAAAATAGATAATTTTTTTTCTGCTTATTTATTTCTTTTAATTTTACAAACAACACCCCATAATGCCAACATTAAAAAAGTTTTTTTTAAATCCTTTTAAATTTATATAAAAAAAAAAAAATCACATGTACATAAGTATTTTCAGCCTTTGCCATGACACTCCAAATTGAGCTCTGGTGCTTCCTGTTTCTACTGATCATCCTTAAGATGTTTCTACAACTTGATTGAAGTTCACCTGTGGTAAATTCATTTGATTATACATGACTTTGAAAGGCAAACACCTGTATATATCAAGGAAGAAGGGCTTTAGTCAGGGAGGTGACCAAGAACATGATGAGAACAAACATCTCTGTAGCACTCCACCAATTAGGTCTATATGGAAGAGTGACCAGATAGAAAACAGGATGCATCTGAGCTCAATTTTGAGTAAGGCTGTTAATACTTATGTATATGTAATTTTCATTTTTGTTTTTAATAAATTTGCGAAGATTTCAAACTTCTTTCATGTTGTCATTATTGGGTATTGTTTGAAGAATTTAGAGGAAAATAATAAAATGAATAACTCCATTTTGGAATAAGGCTCTAACATAAAATGTGGAAAAAGTGAAGCACTTTAAATTGTAAAAATCTGTATAATGAAGGAAAGCTCAGGAGGATGAGAAGCCCCGAGTCCAGTCCCAACCTGATGAAAATACTTTAGATGAGGAAGACTGGCAGTGTCTCTGGGAAAAGGTGAGTTTATATGGTCAGGTATAGATTTCTCTCTCTCTCTCTTTCTCTCTTCTCACTAAAGAAAACCAGACAACCATTTTCGATGCTCTCTGGGATTGGATTAGATATTGTCTTGAATGTAGTCACAGTGTTGATTCAGGGCAAGAGGTATCATGCAAAGTTTGACTCACAAGTAAGTGTATCTAATGAGGTGTGGTTAACAAGAACACTAAATCCTTCAAATCATTGTAATACTCATGCTCATGTTCATTTTCTTATTTTACATATCCTAGAAAACCCAGAATATCAGATCACTGTCTCTTGTCAGTGCTCCAAATAAAACTACTGGAATCTGTGCATTATTCTGTGCATTTTAGTGCTTCATAGAAAATGAAATGGTATTTAAAAATAGTAACAGCTTCAGAAATGGCAGAAAAATTGTATATGGGTAAAGGTTGCACCTTAATATCTAACTGTTAATGACCATCAAATTCAGTTTGCTGACCAACTAATTACAAAAATGCATACTAACATGTTAACATGGTTGAACATTTAATAAAGTAAAAATGAAATAAAAAGTAAAGGATATAGTCACAGACTGTAGCATACTAGGTATGAAAATATTGAGTCAGATCAGTTTCATAATTCACAAATAAATGTCACAGAGTTCACAAATGTGTTTAGTAATTCACATATAAATGTAACATGAGTCACAAATGCATTTCGTGACCTGCATATAAATGTCGAGTGATTCACAAATGTATTTCGTGAGTACATTTATTCACAGACTAACAAATCTGCGTTTACAAACTGCTCGGCCATTTGCAAACATCCCTTTATTTGTATGTGGACTTTTGAGATTTTCCCTGATGCGTTTAGATAAAAAAAAGGGAATTTCCTGCAGCAAAATTCAGGTGTTATCTATACTGTATATTAGCCGAATGACATGACACCTACATGTACATGCCACATCAATACTATATTTAACTAATATGTATAATCATGATTGGCTGTAAACCTGTACTGACTGGCACACTGCGCAGATGTAATATATTATGGTCTATTTTCAATCATAACCTCGAATTTATGTTTATGTCAATGACTGTAAATGAAAGTAATCACATTTTTCAACTGTGTGACATTTAAACTTTCTAAATAAAGTTGTGAATCGCATGACATTTAGTTGTGAATTATGAAGCATTTGTGAATTGTGTTACATTAATTACTAAATAAAGTTGTGAATTGTGTGACATTTATTTGTGTGTTATGAGACTAATCTGACTCCATATAAAGACGGCGTAAACAAACTATTCACGCAAATGCTGCTTTTGATTTTGTGGAACCTTTTGTTCTGCTACTTATTAGTCCTGTTGTTGCAGGATATGGCAGCGGATGGGGAGCTTCTGCTGATTAGCATCAGCCCTGACAAAGATGGCAAGTTTGGGTTCAATGTCAAAGTGAGTGAATTTTGTTATTATGTTTGTTTTTATTGATTGCATTAAACATAATGTTTTACTAATTGGTTGTTCATTTCAGGGAGGTGTGGATCAGAAGATGCCTTTGGCAATTTCTCATGTAAACCCTAATTCCCCAGTAAGAAGTACAGTATAAACATATTGGATTTGCGTTCTCTTGTCCCCCCCAACATGCAATACTAGATGTAGCTCTGCCTCCTTCTTGCAGGCTGGGCGCTGTGTGCCTGCATTGCTGGA
This sequence comes from Clarias gariepinus, assembly GCF_024256425.1. NCBI lineage: Eukaryota > Metazoa > Chordata > Actinopteri > Siluriformes > Clariidae > Clarias > Clarias gariepinus. The sequence continues at coordinate 9,983,635 of NC_071125.1, forward strand.
GGGAGATCAAGTGCTCTTGATTAATGGGCGTGACATTTCAGAACACACACATCAACAAGTGGTCATGTTCATCAAAGCTAGCAGAGAGTCCCACAGCAAGGAACTTGCCCTGCTTGTACGTCGAAAAGGTTTGTTGATGTGCATCTTAGCTAGTGTTTGTTCATCAGGCCTTACCTTAGAAGCTGGAACAGTGGACTTGAACAGTGGGCTGTTCAGTTAACCAATATTTTTCAGTCACTCCTATTAGACCAGGAGCACTCGTTGTGTGGTTTGATGTACCCTAGATACAAATCACCTTTGCACCCACAAGTAAGCACGCATGGTACAGTATTTGCAAGTATTACTGCTCTTCTAGAGCCATGCAATAAATAATGGAAATTCTGCTGAATTGCTCCTGATAGGGCTCATAATTACCAGGAAGCCTGTTTGTTATCCAGGGCTCACATGCAATTACATAATTAACTAGCATTCTATACACCTAAACCCTAACCACCAGAACTGGTGGAAATAAATTTTTATTCAAATTTTATTTGTCACATACACAGTCATACACAGTACGATATGCAGTGAAATGCTTAAAGGACCGCCTGTGACCTTAAAAATTTAAAAACAATTAACAAGAAATAAATAGTGAAATAAAATAAGAATAACTTTAGCTAGAGAAACCTAGCTGTAGAAAATAGAACAAAAAATATATAAGAAATGTAAAAAAAAACCTATCTATACAATGTAGAAAAATTTTAAAGATGAATTTAAATGGAAATAAATGGAAATGTCCAGAAGGTGCAAATCTGCATGTGTGCGTAGATGTCTATGGTCCATAAATGTCCGGGGTATGTGAAAAAGTGAGATGGAAAGTTAAGGGTTAGTGCAAATGTGCATGAATGTGCAAATGTACAATGTCCATGAATGTCCGGGGTATGTGCAACTGTGCGTGAGTGTATTTCCATAAGTGTCCATTACTGTGCAGTGTGCAAAAATGCAGAGATGATTAGTCCTGTATAGTGTCCATAACTGTGCATTGTGCAATGTGCAAAAATGCAAAGATGATTTAGTCCTGTGTAGTGATCTGGTTGACAATAACCTGAATAACGTATGCCGAAACTGAAACCCCTTTAAAAAAAAATTAGTTTCTAAATCTCATGAGAGGTACCATGCATGGTGCCCTGATGTGAAGCAGTGACCGCCACGCTCTGTATAGTGATCAGCCTTAACATGAAAACCATCGACAGATGACATGAATAACAATCATTATCATATTTTTATAATGGCGTCTGTCAAGTGTTGGAATATATTAAGAAGCAAGTGAACAGTCTGTTCTTAAAGTTAATGCCCTGGCAGCAAGAATAAAGGGCAAGCATGAGGAGATCTGTGCGACTTTGACAAGACGACTGGGTTAGGGCATCTCTAAGCGGTGGGGAATGGTGAACTGGCAACAATGACATGAGCTCCCCAGGTTCATTGATGTCCATGAGAAGCAAAGGTCTCAGAAGTGTTACCGTCACACAAATTGTAGAATAAGTTAACATCAGCTATTATAGGAAGGTGTCAGAACATACTTGCTTCATATGGGGCTGGATTGAGTTCAGTTATAGGCAGAGACTTGACAGTACTGTATAACCTAAATTTCTTAAAAAAGGTTAAAAAATATATAATGTGTCTTGTTGTGTCATGAGAACATTGGCACCATGCAGATCGGCAGAAGAGAACCAGTTCTGTGGTTGCAAACCATGGGTTTAAAGCTGAAAAAGTGTTGAGTATTACACTCTTTGGTAAGACGGGGAAGACTGAATTTTGTATATAAGTTGTTGGGGTTTGATAAACTGGTAAGGCCCTGGGGTCAGGTTAAGTTGTCCTGCTAGACTTTTTATAATATAAAGGATTAATAGTTGACAGAGGAAATGATGATTTTCCTTTTGTGTAGTCGGACATGTACGACACATTGTCCTGACCTCAAACATCACTTTATGACTTTTATGGCAGTTATATGCAAAAGTGGCGACTCTTACTGTTCTTTGCAGATAGCTGTGTGAAATTGAAGCAACTTGTCTTATATTAACTTTAACTTTATTAACTTTTTTTTTTTTAAATGCTCTGTGTTTTCAGGTATCTCTTTGCGAGCTGAAGCTTCACTACAATTTCCTGGCAGTTTTAACCTTCAGGATGAAATTCCTCCATCTCCTGGTCACCCATCTGGAGAATCACTAGAAGACTCCATGACTCGCCTGGAGAGAGGCCTGACTTCTGGAACTTTGCTCATGCAATTTGAGGTCAGTATATTCCACCATGTGCATGTGTGAACGCATATTTTTGCTATAGGCATGTCTGCCTACAGCCTAAGTATGTGCTTAAGTTGGTTAATGATCCGTGTATGTGTGTGTGTCTTTTGACATTAACAGAAGTTACACAGGAAGAAAGCTGGACTGTTAATGTCTTGTGCAAAGCAGTCTGAGAACATGGAAAAGAATCGGTACAAAGATGTGTTACCATGTAAGTTTCCCCTGATGATAAAAAACACATCACACATGTGATGACACATTTGTTTCTCCCTGACAGGCAAAATTATGTGAGTATTGAACTGATTCAAAATCCCGGAAAAGCCATTATCACAATAATTATGGTTTGTAATTTTTTTCTTAGAAGTGTCAGCAGTCAGTGCTTCAGTTATTGTTATTGCATTTTTAGATTCTTTTTGTTTAGCATATCTAAAAGGGTTTTTGAATATGAACCTGAATGTCTTCATTGTTTTGTGATTATGATAGAGCTATGTTATGATTACAGATGCAAAGCTCTAAGACACGAGTGGATTACAGTTATAGTAAATGTATAATTTTTTTTAAATTGTATATAAAACATGTATTTCAAGTTCAGACAGAATGCTCTTTAGAAACTTGTTAGATGAAGCATTTTTAGATAATCCCTGAATCGCTATTTCCTCATTCTTTACTCTCTCTCCTTTTGCTCCCTTTTAGATGACATCACCAGGGTGGCGTTACAAACGGAGGAGGATAATTACATCAATGCGAGTCATGTGAAGGCTAGTACACACACACACACACACACACACACACACACACACCAATACAAACACATATACTTAACTGTTAGTCACCTCTACTTAAGCAAATTTTTAATATGTTTTGGAAGCTCTTAAAGGTTAGGCTGCTTTTTCAGAAATAATATGTATTTACATTACATTATATATGTAATGGTGAGTGATGGTGGTAGTTACATATTTTCTGTCAATGCTGTCTATCTTGCATTTCCAGAAGATGTCTACCATAAAGATTATGCTAACTGTGTGTTCACACTAGCAAGTATGAACAAGTTTGTCACTCCCAGGTTGTCTTTTGAGTTATCACTCTATCATTACATTTGTAGGTGTCTGTGGTCTACCTTTAGTTTTATTATAAATTGGCAGTAGCCATATTGTACACTATACACTATTTATGTATAGAATGTATATGTACTGTATACTGTAGTATTTCGATTTGTTTACTGGTACTAAGAGGCCCAAACAAATGTTGTTCTCGAAAGTGTTCAGTGTGGTTAAAGTCAGGGCTCTGTGCATGCCAGTAAAGATCTTTTACACCATCTTTAGCAAACCATTTTTCACTGAGCTTACATTGTGTACAGAACATATTTAAACCATTTAGTTCCACTGAAGGGAAATAATAATGCTACAACATACAAATTTATTGTCGATAACCATATGCCTTCAATTTTGTGGCAAAATGTTCGTATTGTATGGGGTGTCATAGCATTGTATAGTTTTTCATGATCCCTGGTAACTTTGTACACATCACAGTTTGACAAACACCGTTGTGATAGTAAAACAATGGTGGAATTCATGACAACTCATGCCATTGAGAAGGACTTTGAGGATAATTTTAAACATTATAATGCAGACATATGCATTGATCAGCCATAACTTTAAAACCAATAACATTAAAGCCACAATGGTTTAGGTTACCCTTGTGCCTCTAAGGCAGCTCTGACCCCTTAGTGCATGGCCCACGGGACCTCTACCTCTAATGTGCTTTTGTGTTCTGCACCAGAATGTATCTGTATGGATGCTGCGGGTTTTGGTGTTGGGCCTCTTTGGATCAGGCTTGTTTGCCTGGAGTTGTCCCATGGGTGCTCGATCGGATTGGGATCTGGGGAATTAGAAGGCTGTGAGTTACTGGATGTTCTTACCTTTCTTTGATGGTTTATTTTTTTGTCAATTTCTGCTGCATTGACTTTTTGTGGGATTAGTGTTCCGCTTTGGGCTGTACCCATTAGGGGTCACTACAGTGGATCATCAGGGCTGCATAATTAAATTTAATTGAATTACATTTTATTTGTATAGCGCTTTTAACAATGGTCATTGTCTCGAAGCAGCCTGACAAAAATGAAAAGGAATTTTGAAAAGATAATTTTCGGAAGTGTGTATGTGTGAGAAAAATGTGTCTAGATAATAATGAGATTGTCCCTGATGAGCAAGCGAAGGGTGAAGGCGACAGTGGCAAGGAAAAACTCTCTGAGCTGGCAATAGGAAGAAACCTTGAGAGGAACCAGACTCAACAGGGAACTCATCCTCATTTGGGTGATAACGGATAGAAATGATATAACATCATGTGTGTCATGCAGCTGAAAGTTATTTAAATTAACATAAAGTCCAGTTCAGCACAGGGATGAGTCAGCAGGTGCAGAGGGCAGATGGTGTCTGGATCACTGGGAGCACAGGAGCAGCATGTGTAGCTCCAAACCATCATGAAGCAGAATCCAGCTGGAGCTGGTCTTTCTCTGGATGCCTCAGGATTCTCGCAGGGTTGTCCTTTGTCTACTGAAGCTGGCACGATCTCCAGATGCCTCGGGTTTTGGCACAGCATTTCTGTCACATGTTCTTGAAAACATAGTTAACAAATTTTAACTACATTTTTTTTACCATGTTGATGGTTTCTGTGCTGCATTGACTTTACACTGACAACCCTAGTTAAATTTTTGCACAAAGTATCCAACATATTTTAAACCACATCTGACCGTGATGACTGCAACCAGTTTTCACCTTACAACTTTATGACCTTCTTGTGTTCCCATGGTGTTCTTTTTTTTAACTTGTCAAAAACCCATCGCTCCAATCACCTGATTTATCTATTGATGGTGGGAAAGAAAACAAAAACAGTGCATCCAGAAAAAACCTCAAACAACTTTTAAGCATAATCTGGTTTATCTAGAATTTCAGGCTCAAATACTACAGGTGACATCACCACACAGTGTAGTTTCCACAAGTAAGCTACCCCTGTCTAAAATAAAAATAACACCAGGCATTCGTAAAAACCCATTTCAAAACCCTTGATCAGCATTTGGTTCCCTGTGGTCTTTAGTAGACAGGTAACTTAGTCAGGGGTAGCTCACTGGTTAAGGCACTGGACTATGGCATTGGACAAAGGCATTGGACTACGGTTAGGAAGGTGCCAGGTTTAAATCCTAAACCACCAAGTTGCCCTTTGGCAAGGCCCTTAACCCCTTAACTGCTCAGATGTATAATGCAATAAAAATAAAAGTCTCTTTGGATAAGGGCGTCTGGCAAATGCCTAAATGTAAATATGAGAATGAAAAAGCAGACAGGCACACTACATTCCTGATCAGACTAATAGACAGTATGATATGGAGTTTTTTTTTTAAACTAAAACAGTGCTTGAATAGTTAATAATAAAGAGTATTATGCTGTTCAAAAGACTCACTTATGGACTGACAAGTGACTTAACCAACTGGTTTGACTTGCAGTTCATTCATAAAGAATACCAAGATTTATGCTCAGGCTTTTACAATAAATGCAAACCATGTCAAACCTGCTGTCAGAGCATGGGCAGGTTTACCCTTCAGGGTTGAGGGTTTACATTTATGCATTTGGCAGATGCTCTTATCCAGAGCAACTTACGATTTTATTTCATAATACATCTGAGCTGTTAAGGGGTTAAAGGCCCTTGCTTAAGGGCCCAACAGGGACAACAAGTGGTTGTGGGATTTGAACCTGGGACCTTCCGAGGCGTAGTCCAATGCCTTAACCACTGAGCTACCCCTGACCCTGGGTTTGATTCGCGCCTTGGGTCTGTGCGCATGAAATTTGTATGTTTTTCCCATACTTGGCGGGTTTTCTTTGGATACTCCAGTTTCAGACATGCAGACATGACTTATGTATGATGTTCTTAATATGCTGTTGTACCTATTGGTAACATTTCAGAACATTTAACCACTATAGAATTTGAGAGAGAGAGTCAGTGTACTGAAATGTTAACAGTAGGCACAACAGACCACAATATTAACAGCAGCATTCATAAGGCTTTGATCAACAGTAAAGGATGCATTCAGATCCTGTTCTTTTCTTTTATCATATGTAGCAGCAGAGTCCAAACATCTTTAGGCTTCTTAAAAGAGGTCGCCACACAATCCTGTAGGGAAAACATTTACGAGTTCCTTTATTTTTGTCCCTCTTTTGTCAAATGCTGATCTGCAGATGAAACATGAACGGAAGATGCAGACTGAGGAACTTGCCTCATAATCAATTCCATTTCCAGTTTTTTAATCATAAGTTCTCGGGCCTCATACTAACATTCATGTTCTATTTCATCATATTTCAAAAACTCAACGTTCTCTTGTATTTTTTTTTCTTTAATAGCTTAAGCCTCCCATTCAGTTCATGACAGCTTTAACCTATTTTGATTTAAGTTCACATGCTATGCTTGCCGAACAACACAGTAAGGCTTGGCTCCTGTGCTTTTTTTCCACAAAAAAATCTTTTTTTTTTTTTCACTAAAGAAACCATCAAAAATTTTCTTTCCTAAAAAAACAAAAAAATCTTTTTTTAGCTTAATATCAGTACAGCTTTAGTCTCTCTTCAAAGGGGTGATCAATCAATTAATCTGCTATGAATACACTAGCAAAGCCAGTCTAGGAGCCACACAATAAACTAGTTTAGCATAAAATCACAAGCACTAAATATACTGGCACTTTCGAACACCCTTTGTTTAAAACATGCTCATCAGGGTCCAGACCTAGAAAACACACTATGGTACAACTAAAAATAATCTCACAAAAGATTACCCTACATTGTGAAATGCATTACAAATAAGTTTTAGAGCTACAAACTAAGTAGCAACCTGTGACTCATGAGACTTTGATGTAATGAGTTTAATGTAGTAAATAGTCCAATAATCAGACCTAAACCAGGTTGTTACACATAACCACTAAGCAAACACCAGACTGTGCAAATTGATGAAGAGAAACTGATTAAAAACCGCTAAAATAATAGCTCATAAGAAATTAAACCATAAAATACCAGTACACGTACCGTACCTTAGAGTTACCTCCTAGGTGGCACAATCTAAAGTAAAAGTGTTTAAATGAGGTATGTGTGCACTGTTGTTTCCCTTACAAAGACTTGTTAAAAAAAAAAGGAAAAAAAAGAAAAATGTGTCTTAATTTTCCGAATTCTTGGGCTAGTTTCTGTGCCCAAGGTGTAGTTGGGCTGAAAAAGTTGTTGAACAACCTGACAACCGTAGTTAATGATATCATATCATTATATAACCGTCTGTGTATGCATCACACCCTGAATGTGTTATGATAGCAGTTGAACAAATGTGCGTCTAAAGGTGGTTTAGAGAAGCTGCTTGACTGTATGCTTAATGACAATATATTATAACTCTCAACTTTTTCAACTTCTTATAGTCAGTCATTTTTAGCCTGGCATATTTTAAAGGTTATGTATACAAGGTCTCTCCCACAAAAAAGAAACAAAAGAAAGAAATGACCAAATATCATACCAGAATTCCATTTGGATATTGTTACCAGTAGCAACCTGTTAGATCAATTGGAGCCATTTAAGTTTGCTGCTTATCTTACAAATTAACCTCACTAGTCTTTGGAAACGTACCAGATTTCGGGCAGCTTTGAATTCTTAACTCGCAATACCCTTTTGAGTGAGCGCCAAGAATCTCAATGGAAAGTACACTTCTCCCAGAATTCCCTCTAAAAAGGAAAATAACAAACCAAAACAGCAATATCCTTATGGAAGGATCAAGTCTAAGCACTCTAGGCGGAACACTTCATGATGAACTCAAGCTAAAAGGTTGAAATGGATTTACATTTCTATACACTCTGATTTTAAAGTCACACATTGTGAAAAATATGGCGAAGACAAAGATCCCAGGCTTTATTAGAAGACTTCATGGGGAAAAATGGAGAAAGTAATTACTGGGAAAACTATGACAAGCAATGCTACTGGTATTGTTTGACTGAGAATGATAGCACACTATACTTTTGCACTTGTTTAAGAGTTGTATTAAGAAAAGTTATTTTTGCTTTGATATTTTGTTTTGTTTTGAATGAATGGCGAGTCATGCTCTTTTCTATTTTTTTTCCACATATTTTTTTTTACTTTTCTCTAACCATTTCCTGTATGGTTCTTCAATTCCTGCATCGTTTCCATCCAAACACTGCCTAATGCTTTGGTTTCCATTTTTGAATATAAGGACCTGGAAAATTAATTAAGCACTTTGCTAAATGAATAGAAGTAAAAAGAATATGATTATGATATACCCTGATCTTGCACATTTTAGTGTTTTTTCCTACTTTATCACACCATGTCACTTCGGAAATTGCTGTTAAATCAGGTGTGCTGAGGACTAAGAAAACCCCACCATCTAACTCCAAAATCATTGATTTAACTGATTGTTGTGACCGATTCGGCTGTGACTGTCAGAGAGGGCTGAGGAATCGTTTTAGGGCTTGTATTCCTGAATAGGTGTTATGAAAAAAACAAGGAATCCCCAAAGCAAAATTTTTATAAGGACTATGATCCTCCCACAGTAGGTCATGTTTTTATGTATATTTAGAATATGCAATAATATGTATTTGTTTGTGTGTTTGTGATTTAGACCGAGCCAGCAAGTACAACGTTGCAGTATATAGCAGCACAGGGGCCATTGCCGCACACATGTACACACTTCTGGAGGAGTGTATGGGAGCAGGGAGTCAGTGTGATCATCATGCTGACCACACTGACCGAGAGAGGACGGGTAGGTTTTATAAACAAGCTCAGGGATGTGTTATAAAGCATATTTTGTATATATTGGCATGCACATGCAGCTTACACGCAGCTCTTTTTTTTAATAAATAAAGGGAACTGTATTTGGATATTTTACACAGAAGAAACCTATTCAGATACCATACACACACACACACGCACACACACACAGTTTAATTGTGACTGCTGTATTCTTGAGCTCAGCTTGACTGTTGCTTGGTAACCATTTGGTCTAATTTTTTTCCTAGGGTGATTTGATATTTTGCGTGTGTGTGTGTGTGTGTGTGTGCGCGTGCGCATGTGCGTGCTTTGCTTAATAATCTTGGCACTATTTTAGACCAAATGCCACCAATACTGGCCTCATCCTCCTGAAGTGAAGGACTATGACTACCTTCAAGTGTGCTGTCATTCCGAAGAGTGTAACCTGGCCTACGTCACCAGAAAGCTAACACTCACACACACTCAGGTAACACTTGCACGCAGTTGTGTAAAAGAGAAAAAGCTCGATTTCACCAGGTATTTTCAGTATGCCAAAGCAGTAAAGCAGATTGCTATGTACGGTTATTGTTTTTGTGACTGCACAATTCCTCTTTCTTTACTTTCAACTTATTGAAGAGGTGTCAAACAGAACCAAAACCAAAGAAACTGTAATACAGTACCTTCAGTCAGGAACTGCTACTATTTATGTGTGTGTGTGTGTTCATACCAATACTTTGCATGTTTGATCACACGTTCTTACATGCAACACCACAGGACCACACACACATACATGCACACTTACATGATGATTGCTGGAGAACAGAGACCCATCTGTTGTAGCTGTTGGTGGGAGTTAATCTCAGCAAAGGCAGCAGACGGAGGTTATATCACACATTTGTCGGCCATACACAGTGTGTGTGTGTTTATTTAATGCCTGTGTGTGTAAATGCAGATGAAAAGGTAGATTAATTCATGGTACCACAATTGACTCAGTCTTTCTACTGTGACCTTGATGCTTGCAGCTTTTATTCCAGATCTCACACTGAAGCAAGCCGCACTGTATACGCACCTGTACGCACAGCCTCTGGCACCTCTTATCAGTAGTAGTAAAAATCTTAGTTCAGTGTAATAGTGTCGGTTCAAATCGTTTTAGCATGATGTTTTAAGGAATTGTGTACAATATAGAGTGTTTTTTTAACTGCAGTAGTACACCTGTATCATCTCTTTAATTAAGCAATATCATGCAAAAGGGGCAGCACAACAGCACGACCTTGAGTTTGATATCGCTTTTTTACAACAGTTCCACAAACGCAATTTATTATCAACAGATTATGATTTGTTTGTTTATTTAAAAAAGTTATTTTGCTCCACCAACACATATTCTGTCACAAGTGGCGGAACTAATTTAAGCCATTGTATTTTGCCAAACCTGCAATGACATTGTATAAACAGTGGAACCTTGGATTGTGAACATAATTTGTCCCAGAAGCATGCTTGTATATCAAAACAGTCATATATCAAAGTGAATTTCCCCCATAAGAAATAATGGAAACTCAGACGATTCATTCCACAACACAAAAATATTCATATGAAAATAATTAATACAAAATATAAAGTGAAAATAAAACAATATAACTTGCACTTTATCTTTGATAAGACTCGTAACTGTAGTAATTGTAATCGGAGAAGAGGAGGAGGGGAGAAACACAAACACAAAATAAAAGATGCTTTGGGGAAAAACCAGTTGTGCTTATGTTACGTTTGGCATTAAAACAGGAAGCGCGTGCGTGTTACATGATACTCGATGATACTTGGTACTCATATATCAAGACTAGCTCGTTTTTCAAGTCAAAATGTATATATAAAAAACTCATCTTGTGGAACGCTCGCAAACCGGGTTACTTGCAATCCGAGGTTCCACTGTACTTCAAAAAACCGGCTGGCCGCCCTTTTGCAGCTATACCAGCTTCCACTCTTAAAAAGCTGTTCACAAGACTTTGGAGTGTTTCTGTGGGAATTCTTGACCATTAGATCTGTGAAGCATTTTTAAAGTCAGGCACTAATGTTAGGCGAAAAGGGCCGGCTTGTAATCTCTGTCCAATTTATCCCAAAGGATGATGAGGTGAAGGTGCGGACTCATAGCATTGTTCAAGATGTCTTGGGCATGAGGGCCCTGATTAAAATACCGAGTCAAATAATAAACAGGTTTGGCAAAATACTTTTGCCTATCTAGTGTATGATGCTACATGAACAGTGAACAGTATAGTTCACAGTGTCCCGTTGCTGTTGCTGTCTCTTATCACAACTCGTGAAATGGCTCTCCTCCAGTCAGATTACTCGGTCAGAACTGACCGTTATCTAATGGTAAATCAGCTTTTGAAAAACAACAAATGGGGTAAGAAAGAATCCTCCTCTAGTATCTTTATCTTATCCACCCTATAAAGGGTATCTAGCATAGAAGATTGTGAAAGTGCACTGATAGGGAAGTAGGCTGTTCTTGTGATTTGCCAGTAACTTATGCTTAAAATAATGTTTCAATTTGTCCACCTAAGCAAATGAATGGTGGGCCTAATGCTACCCCAGATTCTAAATAATTTTGCTCTCTTATTAAATTAAAAGCTACTAAGTAAGATTGTATCATATGATATTCTATCTTATTGTAGCAGATTCAGTGATACCTTCAGATACAAGGGGCATTTAAGTCATTCAAAGCAGGATTTATTAAATTTGAATGAAGGTGTAAAACTGATTGACATTTACAAAAGACTTCAAGCGCAGTAAAACATTTATGCAAATGGTGCAAACATTTTAAAGAAGGCTGTATGTATGTGAATGACAAGCGTTCTGTGAACATTCAGCAACTGCAATGTCTGAGCCTTGAAAATCATCCAATAATTTGTCACCAACTTGCAGAAGAGAGCCATTTATTTGTGAGCTGAACTGTACTATTATTTACAACATCACTTGCACATTACGGGAGCTTGTCTGGGAGTTATCGCTCTTCCCATGTACAGTCCCATCCTGGGTCCAAGCCATCTCCACATGTTTGGGCCATTAAAGGAGTTCCCGTAAGGCCAGAGTTTGGGACGTGTAGCAGGCAGTATGATCATGGCTCTGGTATACTAAGAAAACTTTCTACATTGATGATATCCAAGTACTAGTGAAATGCTGGGATAAGTGCATTAGTGTAGTAGGGTATTATATGAAATAAAGGCAGTTTTTAAATATCATAACTGTGTTCTGTTATTATGTACAATCCAAAGTCTCGGTTTAATTTGAATGCCCTTTTAATGATTTACTGCTTTAAGAATTAAAATGGCATGATGTGGAAGCCTGAGGTTTACACACCTAGTGGATTGAGTCATAGGTTTTCATTATTTTTATTCCAGTTTATTGTTTTTCAAATGTAGCCTAAATCATTTTAAAAGAAAACATTTGTTCTATCTCTACTAATACATTGCACTTCTGTCAGCACAAAATTAAAATTTGTAAGGCATTCTGTTTTGAAAATTACTCTGCCACAAAATCATCATGCTAATTATCCAAGAGGAATTTGTCACTGTAGCAAGGTTTAATTGCTCCCATTCTTCCTAAGAGTGATTCAGTGTGTTATGAATTATAAAACTGCTAGAGTATATACTTTTTCCCAGCTTTCCCTAAGTACTGATAAATGATTAAGTATGGGTAACATTGGTTGTCACATTTAATCATAACCATGTGTATGGAAGAGATATTCAAGGGTGTGCTGAAAACCTCTCGTCAGTTGACCATGTGCAGGGGCGTGTCTGCATGTACCTGTTTATATGTTCTTGTTTTCCGCTTCAGTATCTTTGCAGTCTAGTAGGGAATAAAAGCATGCCCAGACATGTAGTTTCCTTTAAGCAAACAATTGCACTTATCTCCCTCTCCTTCTTTCTCTCTCTCTGTTTTTTTTCTTTCGGTCTCTCTCAGCTGGGTGAACAGCGCTCCATCACACACCTACAGTATGTGGCCTGGCCAGATCATGGGGTCCCGGAAGAATCTTCAGACTTCTTGGACTTTGTTCAGGCAATGAGAAGCAAGCGAAGAGATACTGAACCACTTATGGTCCACTGCAGGTATGCACAAGCTTTAAAACTATTGGCACCTATCAAGAGGATGGGAACAGAAATATAGCACAAATGAACAATACACAATTTGGATCAATTTTAATTTTCCCCTTAAACAATTTAAGAATAGATTTACCTTTAACAAACAACAACAAAAAACATCTAAAAGTCAAAGGACAAAAATACACCCAGTAATTAGCCTTTTGCCTTTAGCAACAATAACAAAGTAAGCATTTTCTGTAATAGATTATTAGTTCCCTACAATATTTTGGTGAAAAAAAACAAAACATTGTAGTTTTCCCCATATTTTAGGGCATTTATTTATGCACAGCTCTATTAGGATCCGATCACAGCTTCTCAGTGAGGTTGAGATTTATACTTTGACTCGGCCATTCCAACACCTTGTTTTATATTGTATATAGGTATCACTCTTGTTACATGACCCAATTTTGGCTCAACTTAAGTTGTTAAACAGACAGCCTTACATTTGTCTTCACACTATTCTTGTATAAAGTGGCGTTTATTATTTTCTCCAAATTTCCCCAAGTTCTGTGACGGCAGAATAGCAGTTGGTTGTCGTTTCACCAAACACAGCACTCTTTGATGTCTCTACTTTTGACTCATCAGTCCAAAGGAACTTTTGTGATTTGTTTAAATGTTACATTTTACAAACCTAAGCCATACTGCTGTATATGTTTGGGACTTTTTTCTTCTCACCTTTCCCTGCTTGTTTGGATTGTGCTGTCATAAACATTTAATGTGCTTACAGAGGCGTGTAGGTCACATGGTCTTTCTCATATTAAATGGGCGAATTTTAAATTGTGTGGAGATGGCCTTGTAACTGTTTCCAGATTGATGAACAGCTGTAATTGTTCTAATGAGGTCATTGCTGACGTTCTTTCTTCTTGACACACACCCAAAGGCACCAGAAAACCAAACAGGCAAAAAAGTCTCTCTTGCACAATTGATGTAGGTACTGAAAACATATAACTAGATAAGAGTGTACTGTCTTTTTTTTTTTGTGTCTGTATATCTGACAGACAGATAGTCAGCCTGTCAGTCAGTCAAAGAGGCAGATTAATTTTTATAATGGCCATCTCAATGTTAGGATTTGTTCAACTGTTATACTGTTATGCCTATATTTGCCCAATTGCCCCTATATTAAAAGTACCAGGTTGCTAGAATTTTGCTAGAATTTTCAGTAATGAGGCAGCAGATTTGTTTGATCTTCATATTCTTGATGTTCATAAACAATCTTGGACACTCTATGGCACAGCCTTATTGGCTAACAGAAAAGTATGACTTACGAAAGGCTACACCCGCTCAATCTACAAACTGGAGAACCATGGTGTACATAATACGGGAGAGAAAGATGGATAAGCTGCTTGAACCAGTGACTGCTATCACCACTGACCTTGGTGTGTTCTTTTCCATTGTACCAAAACATAGGAAGGAATAAGAACTGCAGCCTTGGAAAATGATAATAGAATCAGTGGCAAATTATGAAAGGAAATCATTCTTTCAGTTTAAAGCAGCTTGAAAAGGATGAGTGATTCTACATCCCTCTACAGAGGTTTTGTAGTCTTGTTAGACATTAAAGGAAGAGGCTCAGCGCTGTTTTTTTTTTTTTTTTTTATCTACAGGGCCGGCATTATAAAATATTAAATGTAAGGTTGTGATCATTTTGAAATAAGTGTTTGACAGTAAAAAAAAGTTTGCATAAGTAAAAAAAATTAACTTGACAAACAAAATGTAATTTGTTGCATGCATTATTAAATTTCTATGTTGTTTTAAATGTAATTTCCTGAACAGTGTAAAATATTCTGTTGACTACCTATTAAATTCACATGCTGAAGTTAGTAACTCTAAACGTATGGGTTCCTCAGTGCTGGGATTGGACGGACAGGTGTGCTCATCACCATGGAGACAGCCCTGATCCTGATGGAGAGGGCACAACCAGTGTATCCTCTTGAGATTGTTGCTTCACTGAGGGAGCAAAGAGCCATGATGGTCCAAACCTCGGTACACACAGTACTTTCAGTCCCAGTGCTTTAATATCTTTTATACGCATGGCATTGCAGACCATTGTTCATCTGTGTGTTGTCTTTGTCTTTGTATTTTTCAGTGCCAATTCAGCTTTGTATGTCAGGCCATCCTGCATGTGTACCGAGAGAGATTCAAACACAGCCAAACGGTTAGCAGCTGACAAGAAGAGAACAGGAGAAATGGATACACATACAGATATTATAAAGCGAATAAAAGCCAGTGGGTTGTAAGACATGATGGATGATGGATTATAAGAGGGAGTTTTAACCTGGTTTCCACAGCTTCTGCTTCTATGGGGCAGGGATAAAGACTGATGCAAAAGAAAAGCAGTAAAGGGTAAAGAAAAACGATTCATAGAAAAATAGGATAGTATAGTAAAAAAGTATAGTAAAGAAAAAATGGGATCAGCACAATATACACTAACTGTAGTGCTGCAGCTTTGATTTGCAGATCATAGTCCTGCCTGAAGCTGCACTCATTCCAAAAATGAGAGAAATGTTTAAAATTGTTGTCATAGGATTTATAGAATGTAAACTGATATGCAGTAGAAACGTTACTAACATTTATCATTATTCAGAGTAGATAAATATACAATAGTACTGCATGGGTATCATCCCTAGCACTTACTGACACTGATGCACTGCCATGCT
Source organism: Clarias gariepinus (assembly GCF_024256425.1). NCBI lineage: Eukaryota > Metazoa > Chordata > Actinopteri > Siluriformes > Clariidae > Clarias > Clarias gariepinus. The sequence continues at coordinate 9,999,468 of NC_071125.1, forward strand.
GATAAAGAGCAAACTTTCCAAAACATTTTACAATCAAGAGACAAAAAAAAAACACACCAGTGGTGCCCTCAGAATCGGGTGTATCTTAATTCACTCATTCATTCAATTAATCTTGGTCAGTGCTGGGGTAGATCTGGAACCTGTTGAAGACTGCACACATTTCATCTCTATACACATGCATTCACACTTAAGGCAATTTCGCTTAATTAACCTCCACCTAGTGACATTTTTTGGAGGTGAGAAGAAACAACCTGGAGGAAGCCACAAGGGACAGCTGCATCCAAACTCATGTGGATCTTAAGAAGACAAAAAGCACTTTGCCACTTTTAGATCTGTATAATTCTCTAGGATACAAACAAATACTGTCTAAATATAAATACTACAACAATCAATCATCACTGTATTAATAATGAAATAAATACATTTTGATTTATGGCCTTCGTTTCTGAGTGGTGTGAGTTGTGATTTTTGGGCCAGACAATGTGCTGGGATGAGTCCTTTCAGTAACGCACTGGTCATGAGAATGAGAAGTAAGTGTACTGTGTGTGGTGTTCTGTGAAGTGTGTTTGAGGTCAGATTGGCTGACCAGGTCCCAGTAAAGGATTGCGTGATAGCAGACCTTTCACAGCCAGCAGGTAGCGCTGCGTCGCGCGTTCACAGGGAGGAAAAAAAAAGTTTTGAGTTATTCTCCGTGATTCGAGCATGCGCACTCAAAGCTGCCTGGCCAGTTTTTCTGGATTTAGTTACCTGGAAGGTGCATCAGTTTCGGTCAGTAGAGAAAGCGGAAAAAATACATACAAGCGTTTCCCAGCCGCCGTCACGATCCGAACAGCGCAGTCGGGATCTGCGGGGGGTTTTAGTGCCGTTAATGAAATAAACATTACGCAGTGGGGAGACTGAAAACGACTGATCCGCTCCGAGGCAGGAGTGCGCGCGTGTATGTATGTGCGCGCGCGCGTATGTATGTGCGTGTGTGTTCTCCCCGTGATTGGCCGTCCTGCGTGACAAGTGCTCCGATCCAGCTCTCTACAGGTCTGCGTTGTAACAGATCCCTGTTGTTGCCGCAGGACTTGTGTGATCGTGATAATCATCTGTGAGGGGAAAAAAACAAACAAACAGCTGGATCTCGTTTCCCCCCCCCCCCTATCGGAGCGCGTCCACGGACATCGTCACTTTTGCGCGGTTCGCCGCGTCTCTTTCAGTTGAAGGATGATGGGCTTCCTGCGCAGGACGTTCAGTCTCCGCTCACGGAGGCGCTTTCGACCGTCCGATGAGCTCGATGGTGGCGGCCGAGGCGTGAACGCGGCGCTTCAGGCGCACCAGCAGCAGCAGCAGCAGCCGATTCCCGCCGTGGTGACCGGAGGCACTGTGGTTCACATCCCCGCCGCGGGCAACAGCAAATCGGCCATCACCTGCAGAGTTCTGCTGTTAGACGGCTCGGATGTCAGCGTTGAGTTACCGGTGAGTCAACAGCGTGCTGTGGAAAAGTCAATCTAGAAGTTATTACAACTCCCACACACATGCTCCGTGATTTGATTGAATACTATAATAAAGCGGATTATGATTTAATTGCTGCTTTGTGAACACGCCGTGCTGTCATCCAAGACAAGATTTAAAAATACACCTTCTCTGGTTTGGTGAACTGTTTTTGTTTGTTTGTTTGTTTACTCATCTGCAAAACTTTGGCTGAGCGCTTGCTGTGCCACTGTGTTTCCCTATGGGCTTCCCTTCCGCTGACAGATGGTGCTCGGGTTTGCTTCCTACCAACGGAGCGAGATCACTCTTTCACTAATCAGCATGTTCATACACTACACGGCCTTAATCCTTCAAACGGGCTGCTGATAAAAACCCAACTGAATCTCAACGATTTGAGAATGATTGCCTCAGTGAGGTCAAAGTGCGTGCTTTAGCTTTCAACTTCCGCCCTCCAGGGTTGCACCTGAGTTAGGCAAATGAGACAGATAGTCCAAGCCTGGTGTCTTCTATAAACCCTGTGTATCTCTACAGTAGTTTCAGTTTTTCCTTTTGTGTGTTTAAATGGAACTAATGTAACAAGTAGCTTCTAAAGGTCAGCCTTGAGATCAAAGTCAGTTTGTTTTCAAAATCAAATATTTTGTTTTCACTCTAGTAACATAAACATTGTATACATTTAAAAACATCAATTAAAAAAATCGGACCTGTTTAAAGAAACACACCACATGAGCCGTCTTCTGGTACATACGAACTACAGTCAGCTACACCTACACAAGTACAGCACGGTGCCTTTATTTCCGATTGTATGTCCGCAGATAAACGTTTGACTCGAGCATTTACTTTAACACCAAATTGTTCCTCACAACAAAGATGTTTTTGTTGCTGGCTACATTAGTAGGTGCTGGCTTAAGTGCAGGATCATGTGTCGTGCTTGTATCGTGTTACAACAGAGCTGGCGTATTTTAACATGAAATATTTTCAAGGCAGAAAACCTCAAGTCATTAGCCTTTAGCCTACACTGCTCTAGTGGCACAGCGCTGAAAGGCCAGAGAGGAGCTTTCCTTATTTTCCTGCCAGCTGGCCTAATTCACACACACAAGCTTTAAAAAGGTAAGGAACAGTTCGCAAGATCGAAGAGACTTTAATTTGTCAAACATGTGGAGAAAATTGAAATCACAAAACACTCATAAGATCTTAAACCACTGAACTATAACGTGTAACATGTAACATCTAGTTTATTTATAAAGAACGTACACAAGTTTATAGAAATGCTGTCTACTTGAATTATAAAAAATAAAATATGGAAGAAACTGATAGAAAATAAAAACAGAAGGAAAAGTTTGGTGTAATAACAAAGGTGGGGAGAGAGGATTAAACAGGAACACAAAACACCAGAAAACATGTGAACATGAAAGAAAATGACGTTAGGCAGAAGTTATTCATACTGTAGGAAGAAGAAAGAAAGATGGGTGTTTTCCAAAGTATCAGTGTTGTTAATTATTTCAGGGGAAAGGAGCACAAATGACAAAAGGTCAACACATGATATTGTAGAAAATGTGCATAGCCACTAAATCCTCATGATTGTTTGCATATTAAAATGTGTTAAATGAAGTAGACTTTTAGAAAAATGTAAAGTTTATTAGCCAAGTCGTCTCTCACCTCCCGGTTCCGGGTTCGATTCCTCCCACTGATCTGTGTGCATGGAGTTTCATGTTCTCCCCGCAAGTTTCCTCCCACAGTCCAAAGACATGCAGATGAGGCTAATTGGCGTTCTTAAATTGCCTGTAGTGTGTGTGTCCTACGATGAATTGGCACCCCATCCATGGTGAAACCTACCTCGTTCCTTAAGTCTCCTGGGATAGGTTTCAGGTCCCCCATGACCCTGTATACGAGATAAAGCGATATAGCCAATGATTGATTAATAAAAGCTGACTTATTCATTGCACGGTAGTTACAAAAAACTAAGAAATGGACAGGATGGAAATGATTACAAGTGGAATAACCTGCCTTCTTACTTGGAAAAGTTGCCAAGAGTTTAAAATAAAGAACAAAGTAGGGGACAAAATGATTGTCAGTGATTGATTAGAGGTTAAATCAATTATCGCTAATTTGGAGCAAACTGTAGGTTTGCACAAATGCAGCTCAGGCAGGTTAAGAATCAACCTGCTTTCACATCTTATATAACAAGCGGCAATGATGTGAGCCGGGGAGTCACATCGGGTGCAGGACAGTCATTAATGTCTTCTCAAGGTTGCTAAATTTGTCATAAATGCCCTTCTAGTAGTGTATCCCTCTGTGTTTGCTCCCTTTCCCAGTACCGTTATTTGACACCTCGGAACCATGACACCACATGGGGATCCTACAAAAGGTCTATACTACACTGTGGGGATCCTTTTAAACATTCTTGTCCTGTGGAGCATTTCGGGAAATGGATTCAAGGATGCTGAATATAGCGCGCTAATATTTTTTCTTTGTTAAATTAGCATTATAGAATGAATGCGTGTTGATGAACAGCTTGGAACATGTTATTTGCATTATTCGACGCTGCTCAGCCCGAAAAAAAAGTTATTATTCGAATTTAAATAAGCAACTACATAAGAGCCTTTGATTGGATAATTACTGCAGTGATTAATATTTTTCAGCTGGCAACATTTTTCTTTAGTGGTGCAGAAGGGTCAAGTTATTGGCTTGCATCAAGTAAAGAAAACAACTAAGGAGAAAAGTGCATTACAAAACCTGGAAGGATCTTCTGAACTGTCAATGTCAAAAAAGACATACAAAAGAAATACTGTTCATATTTTATGATGTCACAGCTATAGTTAATCATGAAACAAAAGAGCATATCCATGTGAACAATGCGACACATTTATTGTATATAATTGAGACTAAACATCTGTTTGGTTTCGAAGAAAACGACTCATTAGTGAGGATTATCTGGAGAAAAGGCTTTAATTTGCTAGGACTTTTAGGCAATGCCAAAAGGTCATGTGGTCTGATGAGAAAAGCTAAGAAGGGCATAAAGCAAACGTACCCATCATGCATTGTGCCCACTGTACAAGCCTCTGGAGGCAGTGTTATGATCTGGGGTTGCTTCAGTTTGTCAGGTCTAGACTCAACTATGTTATGGGGCAACAAAATGAAGTCAGCTGATGACCTGAATGTACTGAATGACCAGGTTATTACATCAATCTATTGATGGCACAGGCACATTTAAAAGCAAGAAAGGCTTATTTTGTGAAAGAGAGGTTCTTTGAGCATGAGGAATCATTTTCATACATTCATTGGCCACAGCAGAGTTCTGACCTTAACTTCGGTTGAAAGTATTATACAGTAGATGTTCTAGAGAAGGCTTTACACAGTGGTTTGAACTCTGGACAGGAATAAGTATTATAGCGTTGCATAAGTTTGTCAAAAGAAGGTCCAATTAAATATTAGTGAGGACCATGCTTTTATTTTTTTTTTGGGGGGGGGTATTATCGTTATTATGTATACTGTGTTATAGATACAGATACATGATCTATTGGTTCTTGCCGTGTGAGTGCTACAGATACTGTGTATCTCATTACATATTTCCATAATGTTGTATATTGTTCACTGTATAACTTCTCTTTTATTTTCAAAAATAACTTGTTGTATTTCAGGGCAGAATGGTGAGATCTTTGCTTCGCCAGGCCCTGACTGAGTTACAGTAGTTAAAAGTCATTATTTATGCCCAGATTGTTTAGGACTACATCTGTATCAGGTGTTTTGGCATGATGCTGGTGGTCATTATTCTCTGGATGCTGCAAAGTCATAAGACGGAGTTGAGCAAGCAAAGGGGTGCAGAGCCCTCTAGGAAGAAAAAAAAAAAAAAAAGGACGCTTATTTGCTGCATTGTCTTGGCAGGAACAGAAATGGCCAGTACAGCTCTATAGCTGCTTAGCATATACAGAAAGGCACTTTTTTTTCATTCTTTAAACATCTGATAATCAGACCATCGTGGAATGTAGAGCAGCAGCAAACGCACTATGAGCTGGAATTAAGGCTGCCTTAGCAAAACTAAAACTAAATCGTTTCAGCTGATCAAATGCCTGATCCACTGCCACCTGCTGCTAGTACTCAGGCAAGTCTTTGGTGCACAGACAGAGGAAGCACTAGATAATCTGCCTCCTTCTGTCTGAAACATGAAACAAACACTTGAGGCAGCAGGATACCCTTGGTTGCCTGTGCCAGGCAACACAATATTGCAACAAAGTTGGGTTTAAAAAATCTTAAACAGCAGATGGGGCAAGTCGTGTGACAATGCAACCCAGAACCTAAATATGGTTGTGTGCCATGCAGTGTGTAATCCAGAATGCATTCATAGAAACTTTCGCTGGTATACTTTTTTGTGGTTAAACTGCAAATATTGTTATATCTGTGTGGGGTCCCCCTTTCATAATGTGGTAAGAACCTTCAGACCAGGTGACCAGGGTCGCTCAGACGATGAGACTAAGTTCGATTACAAGTGTGACATGGTGAAGATCTTTCATGGGCAAGCAATGAGGGGTCACAGTGACACAAGGTGACAGTTTAACGATTGGTATTCGGCAAGAAAACAAATGCACAGAGATACTCCACAAGCCCTGAAGGAAAATTCCCTGGAGGTTCTTCAATTAATATTAGGACCATGGCTACTTGCATATCCATCTGTCTTCTTTTTCACACAGTTGCTTTAGCATTCTGAGCACTCAGGCTCCTGTATCCTGATAATTAGCATGATGCAGAGCACTTTCTTATCCTGCTGTATTTGTATGGCAGGAGAAAATAATGCATTTCAGTTTTACAGTCTTTATTATTACTATTGTTTTTTTAATTATCACCACTTTAATGGCAGTAGTCAATTTACTCATAAAAACTTGTGTACCAGTGATATACTGTAGAATGATATTTCCGACAGACAAAACTTTTAGCAGTCTCATGATCACTGGTTATTGCGGTATTCTTTAACGTTTCTACATTCCGTGTTCAGGAACAGACATGTCCATCAGGAATGAAGTTATGTCGGCCTAGTCATTTCTCATTTTCTTCCTTAGGCAGGCCTTAAACTAGACCTCGGAATTAATCTACAGTACATTCACCGGTCACTCCAGTAGGTTCACCTCGCTAGTACTGGGTTGGACCCCATCTTCAAGGCTGGAAACATTCCTCAGACATCTTGGTCCATATTGACATGATGGCTTCACGCAGTTGCTGCACATCCATAATGCGAATCTGTTGTTCCACCGCTTTCCAAAGGTGATCTACTGGATTGACAGGTGGTTGATTGTGGACGGCGTTGGAGTACAATGAGCTCAAAAAAAAAAAAAAAACGTTTTGGATTTGTGACATGGCGTGTTATGTTGTTGTCATGTTTAGCAACAATACTCAAGTAGGCTGTAGCATTTAAACGTCGCTCAGTTGGTACTAAGGGGCTCAAAAACACTCTCACGTCATTACACCAGCACTGGCCTGAACCGTTGGTACAAGGCAGGATGGATCCTTGCTTTTATGTTGTTTAGGCCCAATTCTGTCTCTACAATCAGAATTTGAGGCTCATTAGACCAGGCATTGTTTTTTTCCAATCTTCTATTATCCAATTTTGGCGATTTCTTGCAAATTATCGCCTCAGTTACATGTTCTCAGCTGACAGGAGTGTCACCTGGTGCGGTCTTCTGCTTCCGCAGCCCATCTGCTTCAGTAGGTAATTTGAGTTACTGTATGACTTTTTATCAGCTCGAACCAGACTGGTCATTTTCCTTTGACCTCTGGCAGCAACGAGGGACAGTATTTTCGCCCAGAGAATTGCTGCTCACTGGATATTTTCTCTTTTTCAGGCCAGTCTGTAAATTCTCTGTAGGTCTCCTAGACATATTTGTAAGTGAGCAGCTTTGTAAATACTCAGACCAGCCTGTCTGAAACCAACAACCTTACCATGTTCAAAGTTGTTCTGATGTTTGGTTGAACTTGGCCATGTCTATATGCCTGAATGCATTGAGTTGCTGCCATGTGATTGGCTGATTTTAAATATTTGCATTAAAGTGCAGTTGTACCTAATGAAGTGGCCAGTTAGTATCTACAACTTACCTGTGACATCTACAGTACAATAGTTATAATAGTATTAATACAAATTGAAGAAGAAAATGGTAATGGTAATGCAGTGTCATATATGGGCATGTAATTGTTGGGAACATGCCTTATTAAAAGCTTGAAGGTCAAATGAGGCTAAAAAGGTAGAGGACAGTAAAACCTCCCACTGAACCTTCTGACACAAACGCTCTAAAGCATGCATGTAACAAGAATTTTTTTGCTTTAACATGACACGATCCTGTTTTATGCAGAAGCATGCACATTAGATATGTAACCTTTATCTGTATAATGTATTGTTATTCGACTGGTGTTGCACTTGTAATTATTTGAGAGATGAAATCGGTGTAGACGCTGCTAATTATTTTTGAATAATGCAAAAGTCCCGTCATCAGTACTGCAAAGCGCCCCTGCCATCTGCTTTCAAACTGACATGTCCTCAACCCAACATGACACATGATAAAGGACACCGATTTATATTCGGCAAAACTCTCTGCCTTTATTTATGTTTCTAATCCCAGCTAAAAATGAAGCTCCATCATGTCACATCCCGCAGAGCAGACATACTGGCAGGTTGTTTGGGCAACACATTACTGAGCTTAATATGTATGCAGTTTATTTCCCCCCAAACAGTTCTGCTGTTCATTCAGTGCTGGGTATAATACATTAGGATTTCAATTCCATCTAACAAATAAGTATCCGATTTGTATTGCAAATAGAAGTTTGTTAGATACTTCAAGACTGGATATCTGAGCATACCTAAGAAAATGCCACAGCGAGAGACTTCACATCTTTGTTACACAATAGTTATAGTTCAATATTTAATGCATCTTTGATGTGGGGATTACTGGAAACATAATACCTTTTTACTTAATAATGGGCTTTTCTGCTTATTTACATAGTGTGTGATGTCGCATTTATAGGACAATAAGCATGCACCTGTCTCGTCTGTAGCTAAATAGGATGCGGCCAAAACTTTTTCACATCAATAAATAAAATAAACAAAAAATAAAAAAAACTTATTAGCGCTTACACAAAAAAAAAAACTCAATTGGACTGGATTGGTTTTGACCAAACTGAGATTAAGCCTTCACTGACTGTACAAAGACACTTTTCATATTAAAACTGTATCATGTTAAAAACCGGTCTGGTCTTCTCAATCTTGTTTAATTAGTGTAGCTGTAGAAAAGCAATATACAGTAGGTTTTAACTGCAGACATTTAACACTTCTAGGAACTATGTGGGGTGTTCGAGTCTGACCAAAATTTTTAATTGTGCAGAATAACAGAGTAAACGCACTCTATTTCTTTATATAATCCCCTGCTACACTAATGCACTCACCACCATCAAGGTATAAAGTTTTCTCAGTAAGCCATGATCAGACTTTCCACTTCATGTTTGGAACACCGGCCTCCCAGGAACTCCTTTAAAGTAGATTATGTGCATACGTGGATGAATAATGGGTATGGTTTGGAGTGAGGTCAACACTGTATGGAATATGTCTCTGGGCCAAATTCCTGTAGTGTGCAAGTGGTGTTTGTCAATAAGGGTGTGCCGATCCCACAGACAAATGGGTCTCTTCCACATGTTTGTGACAAGTTATGTCACTTTTCAAGGATCTGGTATTGCATTTGCTAAATGTTCACAGAAAAGACTGCAATGGGCTCCAAGCCACCTCGGCTGGGGTCCTCAGCTATGGGACCCTTAGTAAAGCATCTGTACCATTTCAAGGTTTTACTGCAGTCTCATTACTGTACTGTGCTTAAGGTCTTCTGTAATGTCAGTGGGTTTTACAACTTCATTCACAATGGCTGCACAAGTCCCGGTTTGACATGAACGCCTCTCGAAAAAAGAGCCTCTTATAAATCCCTTTATATCTCTGAGTGCCTCGATTCAATGTGCTTTGTCAATTTGCTTTTTATCCCCCTATGGCCAGAGATCCACCCTTTGCTCCCAAGAGGCCTTTAAGTGCCCGCAGGGGCTTTGGGGAAACTCCGGCACTTCCCAAAGTGTCCAAATTTCATGTTGCTAATATTTGACAATGCGGTATATTTGAAAAATGTTATCTAACAGCTTAAAGATAGGCTACCACATTACGTTTCCTTAATATGATTGTAAGGTAACCAGAACACTGGCCCATAGCCTATTATATTCTTCTGAAATCTGTCCACACTGTTTAAAGACCAAAGGATCTGTTGATATAGATAATATACTGATAATACACACACATTCTATTTAAATGAATTTATTTTCAGCAAAAGCAGAGTTCCTGCCATAATCATTCATTTAAATGCAGAATTTTGTATTATATTAGGGTCATATTTTGATTTAGTTAAAACCTATAGGCCATAGAAATGTAAGAATTTAAGTCAGTGATAGCTGTCAGCACTAAGAACAATTCCTCTATTTCTTACTGCACAAAGCTTTAATGACTGAAACAGCAACTTATTGACTACTGTGCCTGCTGATTCATGTACCCCGTAACTATTACGGCATATTTTGACTTTTATATTGAGTACTAAAAACTACTAATTAAATCATGCCTTGGGCAATCGTCACACACAAAACTACACCAGTAAGGCCTGGGTTTTGCCTTTTTGCATATTTGTGAATATGGGGAGACTGTACGTGCATGTGATTTGTTCACTAGGCTCATGGCTCTCTCATGGTTGGGGGTCGATTAAAGTCATGTGACTATGATGGAGATTACGATGTATAAGGTAATATCAAGGTTGTTATGGTTATGTCTAATTATGATGAAAGTGATAAAAGAGATTACTCCCAACTTTTGTGGGAATTATGTTAACCTGGAAGGGCTCTAGGGCCGCAAAAGTTATAGGAGTCATACTGCAGGATGAATGAGGCAAACAGAGTATTGGATGCAGGAACACAGGGAATCAGTATAATGTCTGAATACTCAATGATAGATATCAAGTCAAGCAGAAGGAGACTTGAGTTTAGGCGGGAGCATGGCTGGGGTGCTTGTCTCACATGGCTACAGCTGCGCTATAAATGCTCTGTCCTTTCGGTAATGAAGTAAAGCCCCTGTCCAGGCCCAGTTGGACCAACGCATGGCAGGTCTCCCACAAGAGAAGGTAGGGTAAGGTTTAAGCTAGTGTATCAGCAGCATACTTCCAGAAATGCCTCTTTACTTCTGGTTTTCCGACCCAAGCTCATTACTGCATACAGTAAAATCAGAACTCAAAACAGGCATGTGACTAGTGTAGTTTAGTGCCTCCAAGCTGCCAACCTGACACCTAACAGGTTTTCTACAACTATTTATAGTCTTACTTATAAGGTTTATAACATTAGCTGCAAAAGATATATTTACATGGGTAAGGTAATTAATTTTTAGTTTGAGGAACTAGAACAGGAGTTAGGCAGGTTATGGTGGATTTTTTGTTTGGAATCTATTCTAATAGGATTACTAAGATCATTTTGAAGGATGCTATTCACAGCTAATGACAATTTGTGAAAAAGAAAATATTTCAAAGGTGTTTCTTTTATCTCGACTTGGGAGAGCTTCACAAGGAGTGGCGTGAGGCTGGAGTCAGTACCTCAAGAGCCTTCTGGAAATGGGCAACAACTGTTACATTCTAAATATCAAGCTACTCCTGAACCAGAGACAATACCGGAAGTGTCTTGCCTGAGATACGGAAAAAAAAACTGGACTGTTGCCCACTGGTCCAAAGTCCTCTTTCCAGATGAAAGTAAAATTTGCATTTCTTTTGGAAATCAAGCTCCCAGAGTCTGGAGGAAGAATAGAGAGGGACAGAAGTAGTTAAAGCACTTCATGCTTCTGTCCGCTGACGAGCTTTATGGAGATACCAATTTCCTTTTCCTGCAAGACTTCCTTTTCCACCTCCTACCACTGCCTAACTGATGCTGTGCTGACCATGATATTACTGTGCTTGATTGGCCAGCCACTTGCCTGAACTGAACCTCATAGAGAATCTATGGGGTTTACTTAAGAGGTAGATGGAAAACACCCAACCCAACGATACAGGCGAGCTAAAGGCTGCTATCAAAGCAACCTGGTCTTGCAGATCCTGATCCTGTCCCGACCAAGGATTAAGGCCATAAAATGTCATACTTTTCAGAAGCTGGATAGTTCTGTATTGTAAATCCTTTTTTGATTATTCTTATATATTATTTCAACCGTTTTGATTTTCATATGCTGTAGGTCATAATCGTTGAAAAAAGCCTTGATAATATAATATTTAATATTTAATGTTATCAAATAGGTGAGCGGGCAGGCGGCTAAGGCTCTAGGTTATTGATTTGAGGATCAGAGGATCCGGGTTCTAGCCCAGCTGTCACACCCCATACTACCCAGCCACTGTGTGGAGTGCTGGTGCCAAGCACAGTTAGAAAAATGTGAGGGTTGCGTCAAAATGGACGAATTTGTGTGCGGATTGTATGGTCTGCTATGACGACTGTTTGATTGGAGCAGCAGAAGTAAAGCTTATTATATATTATGAAATATTAATAATATTTACTTGATGTAATGAATCTCGATTATGAGAGTTTTACTTTTTGAATTAAATAAAAAAAAAAAAAAAAAACAGTATACACATTTTTGGAGATGCAATGTACTTAAATAAATCTCATGGTCATTATGGGTGAATCAATTCAGCCAGACGGTATTAGTGTTTTTGTAATAACAGAGAAGCTACAGTACATTCCTTTTATGTAGCTTTAATGTCTAGACATTTCAAAAATCATGTTAGAATTAAAAATAAATATGATTTTAAAGGGGGGTGGAATAAGCTTTATGATCTTGTTGTCAGCATCCTTACAGTCTTGTAATGTAATAAAAAGTAAATCACTTTAACAGGTGTTGGGCCCTTTTAAAAGGCATTTTTAAACCAGCTCAGATATGTCAAAGGTCATCACAACCCAGGTTCAGTCACAAAAGACGTGCAGCTACGTAGAGTCTGGTGGGAGTGCAGCCAATCAGGAGAGAGATACTGAGAGAGGATAAATGAATGAGTACAGTTTCTAATACGCTGCATTATTGAAAACATTTAAGCCGATGGAGTTTGGTTGGCACAGCATGATTGGCACTTTAAGAAAGCACAACAGATTTTTTTAACACGAAAAAGATTATGCAAAAATCCTGGAAATGGCTCATGAGCATATCTGTTACGAGTTGCAACACTGCTGTGCCTGTACACAGAATGCTGAGAAGTGTACCAAAACACTCAAACATGAGGAGCAAATTTGAACCAGATAATAAAACATAAAACACCATCGATGTATTCGGTATTTAAACATTTAAATACTTACTCACTTGTCACTCATCTTCATTTTCATACTGCAATTAATAGGACATTTAAAATGATGTAATTTTTAATTAAACATTTTTAAATACACCATGTATTGTTTCCCTTTTAGTAATAATAGTTTACCCTATTAAACGTGCATAAAAGTGCACATTTTTAAAAGCAGCTTGATAATATGTTTTTTGTTTTACATGATGTCTCTTGTTATACTTTTTCTTTAGGGGTTGTATTTTACCATAAAGCAACAATTCTTATAAACCGCGTAGCCATAACATCAAAAGCACTGACGGGTGAAGTGAATAACATTGATTAAGTCCTTATATTGACACCTGTCAAGAGGTGGGATATATTAGGCAGCAAGTTAACAGTCAGTTCTTGAAGGTAATGTGGAAAATTGCTGGAAAAGTGGTCAATTATAAGAATCTGAAAGAGTTTAACAAGGAACATGTTGTGATTGGCTAAAAAGCTGGAGTAGAGCATCTCCAAAATCCCAGGTGTTTGTGGTATGCAGTGGTTAGAACCTACCAAAGGCAGTCCTTGAAAGGACCACCGGTGACCTGGAGACAGAGTCATGGCTGTCCAAGGCTTATTAAAACTCATGGGATGCAAAGGCTGACCCAGAGAGTGAGTCACGTCTTGCTGGGTATGGGGCTGCATCGGCACAGTCTGGATAGACTCCTGTTTACAGTGAAAGCTTCTACAATGAACACTTGATCATCAGGACTGGACCACTGAGCAATGGAAGAAGGCCTGGTTTGATGAACACATTCTCTTTTACAGCCTTTGTAGCTTCAGGATAAACTATGAGAAGAAATCATGCCCGTAATAACTGTGTGTTAATATGCTGCTGAAAACCTTTGGGTCCTGGCATTCACATAAATGTTACTTTGACACATAGCACCCACCAGCGCCCTGCTGCACTGCAAAATCATTTAGGAATGGTTTCAGGAACATGACAAAAATTCATGGTGTAGACTTGGCCTCCAGAATCCTCAGATCTCACTCTCTTTGAGCATCTGTGGGATGTGCTGGATTATCATGTCTGATCCATGAATCTCTGTCTGATCTCTTGCAACATACGGTCCTTAAAGGATCTGCCGCTAACACCTTGGTTCTAGATACCACAGCACACCTTCAGAGGTTTAGTGGAGTCCAGACTTAGATGGTTCAGAGTTGTTTTGATGACGCAAGATATTACACCTACGCAATATTAGGCAGGTGCTTGTATTGTTATTGCTCATCAGTAGGTTCACCAATTTGTTTGTAGTGTTTACTGTAGTAACTTGTGAAATAATTTAGGAAATAAATGAATATACAGTGCTATAAGATTGTGATCAATTTGTCGGCCAACCCTAACCAGAACCATTGGGCTAGCCCTTTCATTTAGCCCATAGTTCTATGCATGCAAAACAAATCTTTTCCCTTCAACCAGAGCTTTATTGTAGCTGGCTAGCTTTACAGTAGCTAACTAGCTTACTTAAACTTTGGGTGACTAGGTCGTTGTGTTGGCCACACCTCAGTATTAGTGATGCACAAACAAGGCTGCTGGGTCAAGCACTCACAGCTTAAAGTAGACATTATGGTGGGAGGTTTTGTGTTTTTATCAGGTGCTCACAGTGACTCATAATGTACGAATATGTACAATAAATTTTTTATGATAATAATAATAATAATAATATATATATATATATATATATATATATATATATATATATATATATATATATATATATATATATATTGTAATTGAGTCTATAATTGGGGTACGTCCCAGACTGTTTACAATCATACTAAATAGTATACCACTACTTCCATGTACAGTATAATGTAATAAGACTGTGATTTATACTGCTTAATGGACACTATTGACATGGATACGATTGACATTTACATACAGTAAGACTTACATTTTCAGATGTAATGCATGCAGTCTGATCATGGCTCCAGCATACTAAGCATACTGAACTTTCTACCTTGACTTTCAATTTTAATTGCTATTCTAAACAATCAAAAGCCCTGGTTTAACTTGAAAAACCCATTATACTTACATTACGTGTTGGAGCCATTGTTTTTTGTTTGTTTGTTTTTGCATCCATCCATCCATCTGTGTAACTCGTCCGTGCGAAATTCTCACGAGTACTACTATTTATAGGATTATTAGGGCCCAAGCACTATTACTACCATTGGAGCTCATTAAGATGGACAATTTTCACTATGCATGTCATGGACTCTACTCAACAGGAAGCCAGTTAATTTGGGTTGTTTACCAGCATCCGGGACTTTTTGGAGATCTTAACAGGTTTAAAAAAAAAACATACTGATTGCATAATGTTCCTGGGTGGGAATCTTGCAGATTCTTTGGGCTTTTGGAGGTCTTAACATGTTTTTAAAAAACTGATCATAAATAAGATGATCCTTAAACTTGGCTTATTCCATACATCAGTAAGGTGGGTCATGGTCTGTTCCAGGATTTATTAGATTACATTTATGGTTTGATCATACACAGATGCCATGAAAAGGCAATTTAATTAAATGAACGAGCTAAAAAGGAGGACCTTTTGTGAGCTCAGCTCGTATTTTTCTCCCCGTGTCATGTATTTAATTAACAAATAATGAGCAATAAGAATCAATCCTAATTAAATGAGTTTTTAAGTCCAATCTAAATCTCAGTTTTTGATCGGTGATTGATTTTCCTCCAATTTCTTGTTTAAATTGCATCCTTATAGTGCAACTTTGATTCATTACTGCGGATAACAAACTCCCTGTCATATTTTTCCTGCTTTGGTTCATTTGAATCCTGCCTCATTTGTTCTCCTTTGAATGGTGCGTCAGGAAGGTGCCATCATGCAGTCATGTAAATGTTTGTGGCTTATGCAAGCAGGTTATTCCAGACCCCACAAAAGCCTGCTGAACATTTTAAAAGCAGTGTCGCACTCCAGATTTATGCTTAGCTTTCTGTGATTTTGTTTGTGACAGAAACATGCAAAGGGACAGGACCTGTTTGATCAAATCATGTATCATTTGGACCTTGTTGAGGCTGATTATTTTGGACTGCAGTTCATGGATCCGGAGCAGGTTGTGGTAAGTGCTATTCTATATTAGGCTTGTGTGTGAGTGTGAAAGAGAAGGAGGAACTGAACTTGAGTCTAAAAGTGTGTGTGTGTGTGTGTGATGGAGCCGCCGCACATCAATCAGAGCAACAGCAATTTACTTTCCCGCTGCAATCGTGCTAAACCTCTCTTTCTCTCTCTCCTTTAGCACTGGCTGGATGCCGCCAAACCCATAAAAAAGCAGATTACATGTAAGTTCTTACACACACACACACACACACACACACACACACACAAACACACAAAGGTATAATAAAGTTGAACCGTTGGGTCATAGCAGGTGTCTGATGTCCTTTTGCTTGTTATCTTTGGTTGCCATGGTGATGTGTTATGAGTGGGTGTAAGAGTGTTTACTCTGTGGATGGGGCAGAAGCCAGTCCTATTAGCCCATGCAAAGACACACCCACTGCTGGTAGCTGGTGAGAAATTGAAATGACTGGCACGTAAATCACAATTTATATTTATAGCAATAAATCAAGCCTGTGTACCTTTTAAAATCGCCATTTCAGAAAGGGACAAATCATTGGGCTGCATCAAGCAAAGAAAACAACTAAGGAGATTTAAAATGACCAGAACTGAGTTAATAACACACAACCCAAGACGATATCAAAACCTCTATCGAAGTATAAAGCTGAATTGTCAAAGTCATGAATGGAGATCACGTAAACAATTCAAGTTATATAGTTTTAAAAAAATCAACAGTAAAAACCATAGCAATGTTGTAATAGTGAAAGTGAGAGCATTTCCACACACACAATGTGATGGGAATTTACAGGATTGGGACTAAACAGTTGTGTGGCCATAAGAAAACCACTTGCTAGTGATCAGGACTAATCAGGGAGGAAAAAGGGGGGTTTCATGTTCAAGGACGAATAAAGATTTGACTTTGGAAAAATGGAAAAAGATCTAATGAGTGCTCTAATGTACTCTAATGAGTTCAGATTGACCCTATGCCAGAGCAAAGTGCGCGTCAGGGTAAGAGGGGAAGCACATGAAGTGAAGCACCCATCATGCATAGTGGCCAAGGTACAAGCCTGTGGAGGCCGTGTTATGATCTGGTGTTGCTTCAGTTGGTCAGGTCTAGACTCTGCAACATTATGTGATCGAGTGGTTCTGGGGGATGAGGAATCATTTTCACACATAAACTGGCCACCAAACTGTGTGCTGTAAACAAAGTTAAGGGTGAACAAATGAACTCTTGGAGTGTGTGATGTTTTTTTATTTTTGCCAAACAGTGTACATGCCTAACGTGTGCGAGAGTGCGTGTAAAAAAAACTTCGCAGTATCATCTGAAATTAGTAATCTAAAGCTTTAAACATTACCTATGGAACATGCACTCTCGCTGTCCATCAAGGTAAAATGAGAAGGTCGGTTCCATTACTCACCAGGTCTCAGGTTATAATAATGATTGACATATTGAGCATTTTTACTGATTTGTTTAATGACTACATGCAAGATGCCCTGGGCTATGCATGCGATTTACACATATTCCTTTGATCACTTCTCTGTTGTTCTTTAAGGTTTGCAAGTCATTTACTTATTAACATTTGGGGGGAAAAAATCTAAACATCTTTTCAACATCTCACATCAAGAAATTGCTGTTTGCCTTTTTACATTTTTACACACTTCTCTTTTATACCGGCTTCAGATTGCTCTTGAGTCATACTGAAAATGTCAGCGGACTGACGTGTCTCTATGACAACTTAGTGTGGCCTTGGGTTTTTATTTTTTTATTTATTTATTAAATTTTTTTTTTTTTACTTTTCAGTATACAAATGGTTTTCTGTTGCATGTCGCATGTCTACACTGTGTTCGTTCACTAATAAGCCACGTTTTTTTTTCCACTTCTGGTTACCTTTTCCTCTCTCTCTCTCCCCCTCTCTCTCTCTCTCTCTCTCTCTCTCTCTCTCTCTCTCTTTCAGACGGCCCTCCATACAGGCTGTTTTTCAGGGTGAAGTTCTACTCCTCTGAGCCCAATAACCTTCATGAGGAGTTCACGAGGTAAAAAGTAGAGCAGGACAGATTTAACACAGTACAGTACGCTGTGTTAGTTGTAGAAAAACCTATCTATTTGAATATTTCCTGTGTGTGTTAAAGCTTGGATATATACAGTACTGTTCAAATGTCTAGACCCCACCTTATTTCTTCAGATTTTGCTTCCAAAGAGCTAGACGTCTGTATTTTTAATCTAGCCTTGAGGAATAGTTCTCCAGGGCTCCGGAATTACTTCTTTTTTTTTTTTTTTTTTTTTGCCTTTCATTTTTTGGCCAGTTTCTGTACCTGACTAGTTTCAGAGGAATGTTTTTTTTTTTATCAGTGACCTATGAATCATACAAGCATAAAAACCCTCTAACTTAAGGCATGAACCAGTGAGAACCAGGTGCGGATGATGCCAGATGATCAGGCCGGTGATTAGTGTACTGGTGATGCTGAATGCTTGGAACAGACGAGAGGGGAAATGAGGTTGCTGCTGAGGTTGTTACAGTACATAAACCAAAAAATCTGCAGCTATTCCTATGTATGATCGCACTGTTAATCAAGGACAATAACCAGTAAGAAAAATGAAGTGAAAATTCTGTGATCTTCTAACTGACTGAATTTTTCATAGGTACCTTTTCGTGCTGCAGCTCAGACAAGACATTCTGTCTGGCAAGTAAGAACTGCTTTCACACACTATAGTAATAACTCTTCTGCACTGTGTTTTGTAGTCTCTTCTCCTTATGTAACCATCAATGATATTTAACGCTTAAGTGTGATGTTAAATCTGGGAAGTGTGATTGAGGTTGTGGCAGTGGGATAGCGATAAGCGACTTCCTATTCATGCAAATTTCCACAGAGTGGTGGTGAAAGTGCGATAGGGAATAACTGATTGTTTACACTATCATGTAAGAATACAGACGCACACGTACAAGGTCTTGCTTTCTGCTACAGTCCAGTACCAGCTCAGTTTCAGTGTCTTAATGTGGGTCTGATCCCCTGGGAGCTGCTCTGCTCTTTTAATAAAAGGAACTGTGATGAGAACCAACACTAGTTTCTAATTTAAGAACATCGACACACTTTCCCACACATGGGATACACTCTTTCTTATAACTTATTCTTTCTCCAGCGGCATCTCTTGTCTCACATACATACAGAGAGAGAGAGATACTGTACGTCTACTGGGTCTTTATCAGCCACTCTCTTGGCCTCTTATACTTGCCTTATGTTTATAAAGTCTGGTTTAATAAAACGTTAACAAGCCATTTGATGCATCAATAAGCCTTTCCTTTTCCCTGAGCAGATTAAAGTGTCCATATGATGTATCTGTGGATCTTGGGGCTTATTGCCTACAGAGTGAGTCCTTATATGTGTGTTAGTGTGTGTATATGTACATGTATTTGGGTGTGGGTATTAGGTGTCTACAATTTATTTTTATTTTTTTTCTTGCATTGGTGTATTTACAATATAGTGTGTGCTGTTGTTCCAACCTCTCCGTCCTGTGTGTGCCCCGTCTTGTGCAGGTGAGTTGGGAGATTGCGACCCATTGGAACACACTCCTCTGTTGGTGTCAGAGTTTCGGTTCTCACCCAACCAGACGGAGATCATGGAGGCGGACATTTACCGCAAATGGGCCGAGTGCAGGTGAGCTAAGAAGTCTACCTTGTGGGACTCTCTGTCAGCCACTGGGTTATCATTAGAGCTCTGAAAGATGTCTGAATGACTTGTGTGTTTGTCTTGGGCTGTGTGTGGGTGAGTGTCCCTGGCACTGATTTAAGCGTGGCACAGTCATTCACACAGCGTCAGATTAAAACCTCCTTATTGACCCAGTGGTAATCCTGCTGACAGAAACGAGCCAAAAAGATTTCCCTAAAGAGATTTTCCGTGGAGTTTTGATTACACCGCTGAAACGCGTACTGTTCAGCCGCCTCTGACGTGATTACAAGTTTAATCTCTCTCATTGCATATATGTATGTGTATATACAGTACTGTGCAAAGGTTGTAGGCAGGTGTGAAGGAACGCTGTAAAGTAAGACTGCTTTCAAATATACATATTTAAATTGTTTATGATTTTGAAGAACAAACGAAAGAAAAAACCTAAATCGAATCAATATTTGGTGCATCGGTTCTTACGCTTGCATAAAATCAGGGAATGTGTAGGATCAGAGTCAGGTGTATGAATAACCAGTTGTATAAGTTGAAATACAGTCATTTAAGTGAAACAGAAACAGCTGTGTAAGAAGCTTAAAACCGAGGGAAAGGAACAGCCAAACTCTGCTACTAAGGTGAGGTTGTGGGACGTCAGTTTCAAGACTGAACACAGCAACAAAATACAAGGTAGTTCTACTGCATCAGCAAGGTCTCTTCCAGCCAACGATTTTAAAGCAGGCTGGGGTTTCAAGATTCAAGTACAAAGAAACAGTAGATGAACATGCAACAGATGAAGGAAGCATCAGATGATGTCCAACAGTGAAAGAAACTTACGAAAACCAATGAGACCCAGGTACACCCTAAATCCATCTAAAACTACCTAAACCTATCTACCTATCTAAGGCTACTTAAACCCAGGTATCCTTAAAGACCAAGGTACGCCCGAGAATTCTGGTCAAAATACATTATGGAAAAGTTGCTGCCCAAAGGTCTGTTATGTGGAAACAAGGTACGAGCGACTCAACTATAGATGAAAACATACTGTAGGAACCTAGGTACTGAAAAATGGCGGCAGGTGCTCTGGGCTGAGTAAAAATTGTGAAAAAATTTGGCTGTAACGGGTCGTTACCGTAAGGCTGTAGAGCGGTACAATTAGAAACGTCTGCAGGCAACCGTGAAGCATTGTGGAGGTTCCCTGCAAGTTTGGGTCTGCATTCTGCAACTTGTCCATGAGGCGTCTCATAGGAGCCAAATGCATTCTGCGGAAAGTTGCAGCAGGTTAACGACCCCGAACAATACAGCCAATTTCCTTAAGAACTATTTCAGTGTAGAGAAGAACAAGGAGTCCTGGAAGTGGTGGTTTGGACCCCACAGAGCCATGATCTCAGGAGTCTGTCCGGGATAACATAAAAGGGACAGAAAGATTTGAGGCACCCTACTTACATCCACAAAGCATTTTTCACACCTGCCTAAGTCCTATACACAGTACACAGTACACACACACACTTTATATATTGGAAAATAAACACACTTGTGGTGAAAAGACTTGTGGTGTCTGGCATCAGGACATTGGTAGTGGACCCTATAGATGCAATGGATTGAGGGGTGGGGACATCTTTGGATCAGTATTTGATGCTTTGACTTTGACTCGTTTAAGGCTTCTCATAGAGATGCTCGATCAGATTGAGGATCTGGAGTGTTTGGATCGTCAGCTTTGGGCTCATTGCCTGCCAGGGCTCCTTGCAGGTTGTGATGCACTGGGTTTTCTGGTATCTTTCTATGATGGACAACATTGACTCTTTTATGGTGAATTGTGCTACATTGGCTTTTTTGTGGGATGGAACTGGATGGGCAAGCTTTCGGTCCCCACAAACATGGGTGATCTTGGGTACCCATGGTCTTTTTACCAGTGTGAGACTTGTGTATAGTTATTAGTGCCAGACAGACTGGATTAAGTATTTCAGAAACTCAAACTGCTGATGAGCTGGGATTTACCACACATCGCAGTCTCAAGCATTTACACAGGATGGTGTGGGGGGAGGCAAAAAACATCCAGTGAGTGGCACTTCTGCTGGCAGAAACACTTTGTTGATTGGAGTAGTCAGTAGAGGAGACGGGCCAGACTGGTTTGAGCTGACGGTAAGGCTATGATCGCTCGAATAATCACTCTTTACAGTAAATTGTGAAAAAAAAAAAAACTTTTCAGAATGCACAACACCACCGATCCATGGGGCGGACAGAGTAGAACATACGACTGTTATTAGTGGCCATATGCATCTTAAGGCACTTTCAAACTAGGTCTGTGATCTTGACCAAAATGACTTCCCTGGTCATGCGGAGCCAACTAGAGCAGCAAGAGCAACTTACTAATGTAAGTATGTTAGATTCATGTATGACTGTTAAACTTATGCCAGAGTACACTTGCAAGAAAATACAATTTCAAACTCTAGCAGAAAAACTGTGAAAATTGAGAATAACGTTGTGTACCTAACTTTTTTTTTTTTAAAGCAGAGCCTCTGTTTCACTGAATAATCCACGACTTTTCATGAATATGTAAGACCTATTGCCGCCTGCCTCATCAGGTTTCCACAGGACTTCTATTGATGTCTTAGCTGTTCACACCTATACACAGAGTTCACTGAGGTCAGGGAGAGAAACAAAAAACAAAGCATAGTTTCTGAAACATTCATTGAATTGCAATTCTTAGGAGCACTAAAATAAAAATAAAAAAACTGCAAAAATATGGTATGGTTTATTATGATTGAAATAAAGCTGCTCTCATTGGCGTGCAGTTTTTTTTTTGGCCTTGCAAAAGACCGCGTTTATATAGCGATTATATATTAGTTTAATTTCTGGGGTACTATTATTGATTTTCATTGATAAATCTGCTGATATTGGTGCGCGCATTTATCCAAGTTTTTTAATAAAAAGCCGCCTTTTGCAAAGTGAAAGCACACACCCAGGGTTTACAAGCTTCTTTTACATTTGCACAGAGAGAAGATGTATTCACAAACACATTATGGGCGTTCACAGACAACATGCATTGTGCGCTCTTTATGACCGAAATAAAGCTTTTCATATCAGCGCGCGCTTTTATCTCCCCTTTGATCAGGACGCTGCCTCTTGCAAAGTGAAAGCACGGGCCGATGTAAGCAGTCATAATGTACTCAGATCACAAAAAGGACACGGGCATGCACTAGCACACCACTCCATCAAAAAAACAAAAAAATGCAGAAATGATAAGTTTTAGCATTTACTTACATAAAGAGTCTCCATCGCGTGGGACATACTTTTGTGTTTGTTTGTTTTTTTTTTAACATTGATTTAATAACAAACATTTATCAGGCAATACACTTTTTGGTAAGGAAATCATCTACCATTTGTTTACATATTTTCTAAAAACACATTTACAAAGCGGAAAAAAAATGATAGGCATCGTTGACAATGCCCGCGACCCCTAAGGGTTAATGACCTTATGACCTTCTATCCAAAAAGCACATTAGTAACCTCATAGACCAAAAAGGAGTTCAGGATTTTCAATTCTCATACTGCGATACTTCTCAGTTTCTGCACTTTTTTGGCAAAACCCACATTTCATACAGAGTCATCAACACCACAACCAGCCGGAGGGCAGACAGGAAACAACTCTGTGAATTTGGAAAAAATTTGGTTATCTTAAAATCCTATTGCATTTGATGTATTTTTACTGAAAACAATTATTTGAAATGATTTCTTCACTCGCGTCATAAAAGCATGAGCTTTTGAGTGAGTAATGAGACAGTGAGTCATGCACCATCACAGCGTTGCACTAAATGGCGATCCACCATGAAAGTACCTTACAGTTTTACACTCTAGAGACCTCGAGCTGTTGTGCTGTTAAATGTCCTCATGCAAAGGTTTTGATCTGCGAAGCACAAGGCCGAGTCAAAAATGATCTGCACGAATTTTTCATTAACTTAGGCAGATGTGCATTCTCATGCGAGATCACTACACCCTTGACCCACCCTCTGACTTTAATCTATCAAACGTGTAGACTTCAGTTCTTCAGTAAGCATCTCATTGTAATGAGCGCTGTTGATTGTTAAACCTTTTTCCTGAAAATGTTTTAAACAAAAATAATGTAACAGAATCAGTGCTTTAAAGGCTCCACAGAACTGTCAACCCTCTCTTCTTCCATGCCCTTCATCCTCATGCAGGTCCTCCTCAGGAGTACTCTGTAGAATATCTCTAAAGCTGCATTATTCATAGATGTCTCACCCTAAGAGGGGGGTGTTGCCTTGGTGTCTGTGCTGATCTGCAGAGGAAGCAGTGTTGCAGTACAGTACTGGTCCTGTCTTGCCTAGACGTTTCTCACTGTCTTTTGCCAATTGGACTTTAGTCTTTCTGGATGCTTTGTCTATCTCTCTTGTTTGTCTACCTGGCCCACTGGTAGGCGTTGTCCCCTGACACTCCTGGTTATGGCTCTACTCCGGCACAGAATGCTGTCTTTGATCCTGTTTGTTGTGTACTGTCTGGTTTATCACAGTAAGATCACTCACGATCACTATCACAAAGATGCACCGGGCCTCTTTATTTTTCTTTGCAGATACAGACCTTGAATAGTTCAATTACACCTAGTTTTACAACTAGTTTTACAACTAGTTCGAGAAGTGAAACCTTTTTTTTCTTTTCTGGTGAGCATAACTTTCAATTCTTGCCCTGCCAGAGCCATTGTTCGTTCGTTAAGCAAAAACTCTAACTGTCAAGTTCTCGGCTCTGTGATTTCATATTAAGTTAATTGGTTTTGGATCAAATATTAATGTACAGCACGAGAAATATTTATTATAATAAATATTTAAAATAATGAAAAAAAAAATTTCCAACACATGTGCTAAATAAAAGTACATAAATAACATTCCAAAATACGCCTGTTGATAAACTATGATGAGAACTATGATTAGTAAAAAATACTAATTCATAGAAAGGAAAGGAAGGGAGCCCTGGAAGAAAACCTAAAGCGCTGGAAGAAAATGAATCATTTAAACAATATGATCTTAGGGCTGATTAAATGTATGTACACTGATCAGCCATAACATTAAAACCACCCAGGTTTCGGGTTTGCTTGTGCCACAAAGGCAACTCTATACCTCTGGTCGTGGACATTGGCAGAATAACCTTTGGGTGCTGTGTATTGCAGAGTCAGGTCTCCTTGAATCTGACTTGTTTGTCTGGTGGATCCCATGGATGCTTGAGCAGATTGGGATTCCCGGGAGTTTGGAGACTGTGTTTGTGACCTTGGGCGAACAGGCTGTGGTGCACTGTGTATCCTGTTGTCGCTCTCGGGGCCAGTATTGATTTTTTTTGTGCAATTAGTGCTGCATTGACTTTTCTGTGGAATCGGACCAGACGAGCTGGCCTTTATTCCCCGAGAGCATAAGTGAGCCTTGGGTGCCAGTGATCCCGTCCCCAGTTTACTGGGGTATAGTTGGGGGCATAGCTGGCATTGGTGTAGTTTTTACGGTTGATCACTGTATATAGTATGTATGATTGAGTATTTTTTCCGCTCATGTGTTTGGCAGGGGGATGAGTCCATCACAGGCAGAGCTGAACTTTCTAAATAAGTGTAAGTGGCTGGAGATGTATGGAGTTGACATGCACTTTGTGAAGGTGAGAACGTACAGCTCTCATACCAGTTACAATATACCCGCATGGTGTTTTCTCAGTTTAAAGTTTCTTTGAGTGACTCATTGTGATCGTAACAGTGGCTACAATCAGACAACAGTAAGTGTGTGTGTGTGTGTGTGTCCATGTTCAGGGTCGTGATGGAGGAGACTATGCTCTGGGTCTTACTCCAACAGGAATTCTGGTATTTGAAAGATCCAACAAAATTGGCCTTTTCTTTTGGTAAGAATGTAATCTCTTGTGTAAGGCTGTGTTGTGTTTAACAATCTTGCACGTCATTTAAAAAAATCTTGTTTGTAATGGTATTTTAAGGCCCAAAATCACACGTCTGGACTTTAAGAAAAACAGGCTGACGCTAATGGTGGTGGAAGATGATGACCAGGTAAGTCATGTATTGGCACTCATATATATTTAAAATTTATACTTTGGTACTTCGAGCCATCAAAAGGTTCAGGGATCAGGTAGTTTTTATTTTAATAGACAAGGGTAAGAATCAGGAAATTTAAAATTTGGTGGAGAAGGTAAGACCATATTCTTTTATTGTTATAACATATGCTTTTATTTATTCATCTTCAGTACCTTGGTCAGGGTCATTGTGGTTTAAACTGCAAATATGTTTTAAAATAGAACCAACTGAAGGTTCTACCTGAGGCTCACAAGGTTAGAGGTTTAGAGGCACAAATATAACCTAGTACGGAAGCCAAGAGCCCTTAACTATCTATATATGTTTGCACAGAATGCCCAAAAATTACTCATCATATTAAATAATTTTGGGCGGCACGTTGGTGTAGTGGTTAGCACTGTCGCCTTGCACCTCCAGGGTCCGGGTTTGATTCCCAGTCAGGCTGTGTGCATGGAGTTTGCATGTTCTCCCTGTGCTTGGTGGGTTTCCTCCCACAGTCCAAAGACATGTAGGTTAGGTTGATTGCCGTTTCCAAATTGCCCATAGTGTGTGATTGAGTGGGAGTGTGCTGTGCGATGGATTGGCACCCTGTCCAGGGTGTACCCTGCCTCGTGCCCTAAGTCTCCTGGGATAGGCTCCAGGTCCCCGTGACCCTGCATACAGGATAAAGCGGTATAGACGATAAGGAAGTGATATAAATAATTTGATGCGAAATGTGTTGTGTCTGTGTCTGTTTGTGCACAGGGTCGTGAGCAGGAGCACACGTTTGTTTTCCAGCTCTCCAGCTCAGTGGTGTGTAAGCAACTATGGAAGTGCGCCGTCGAGAGCCATGCGTTCTTCCGCCTTAGACAGCCGGCACAGAACAAAGCAAGTCGCAACGACTTCACACGCCTCGGCTCACGCTTTCGCTTCAGGTATTACAGCCTAGTGTCAGGAGGATTTGTTTATAACTCACAAACGGCATTTGTTAACTGAATGACATTTACACACATTCATCAACTTTAATGTGGATTTTTAAGTGGAAGGACTGAGTATCAGGCGACTCACTCAGGAAGGGTCAGGAGGGCAAGCACTTTCGAGAGACGACCGAGCAAAAGATATCCATCAAGGACACAATCACTCGGCAAAGGTGCGTGCCGTTTACATTACCCATGGACAGTGTATTACACGTGTCCATACTAGACAACCCCGAATGCTTTCTAGGAACTGAACTGTTTTATTTGGTGCAATTAAATGTATTAAGTTTATTATGTAACCGTAATAGACTCCAGATGTCTGAATGCACTACCAAGCTCTTGTTTTATTTAATCTGGTGTTAAAAACTAACACATCATCTTAATTACTGCACCATTACCGCATGTTCATTTCTTTTACTCGATATCGCCATCAGAGTTTCTGCTCTTGAGTATGAATGTGCTTTAAAAATCTGTTGAAGCAAGGAATTTCAAAAAGTGTGTGACTACAGTCAAGCTGTCTGCCTCACACGGTCAGTGTAAGAGCACTGAAAATCATAGCTATTACCACTTCTTCTCTAAAAACGTTAAGAATTGTTCATGTCAAAGAGCACAGATGCTTCTCTCGATCAAGAAAATACCTTCCCTTTACTTCACTTTTCTTTTGTTCAATCTTGAATTTTTTTTTTTATTTTTTTTAAGTTTAATATAACTTCCAATAGCCAATAAAAGTATTGACCTGCCCGGAGCACACATCTTTTACATCTGTTACCTGAACACTTACCTGTGTGATAAAGTAGGTATTTGGAGGAGTCCTTAAGGTTGTGTGTTTAAAGAAACCACTTTTTGTGATTTTGCCTCTGTTGCCCTTTCAGCATTAATTCAAGTGGTTTGACAAAAATACTGCGTTAACCATTTAGAAAATACAGCCATTTAGGTAAAAGAAATCACTCCTGTTGTCCTTTTGATATGTCTGGATTATTATTAGTATTATTATTGTTAACATTATTATTTTAGACGGCCTGCAACAACATGTCTTTGGGCCACATAAGAAAAAAGGTCTCCAGACCTGCATACTGTATGTAGCGCTTAGGATCAATGCCAGACTATTTATTTGCTTAATTTGTTCTGATATAATAATAAACAGAACGCAAGTAGGCGGCACAGTGGCCTTGCACCTTCAGGGTCCTGGTTCGTGCGTGTGTGTGTGTAGGCGTGCGTGTGTGTGTAGGCGTGCGTGTGTGTGTAGGCGTGCGTGTGTGTGTAGGCGTGCGTGTGTGTGTAGGCGTGCGTGTGTGTGTAGGCGTGCGTGTGTGTGTAGGTGTGTGCGTGTGTGTGTAGGCGTGCGAGCGTGCGTGTGTGTGTGTGTGTGTGTGTGTGTGTGTGCCCAGTGATGGATTGGCACCCTGTCCTGGGTGTACCCCACCTCGTGCCCTAAGTCTCCTGAGACAGACTCCGGGTCCCCCGCGACCCTCAATACAGAATAAAGCGGTATCTATACAATGCATCAAGCATCTATCAAACTGACATCAAAATCAGTCAGTTATTCAGTTGCTGTTGAGTCTGTAAAATATAGGAACTATGTAGAAAAACATATAATAATAAAATAAAAAAATATTTTAAAATCCCAAATATTTATTGTTTTTTAAGCCTAATTATAGTTAAACCCCATGAATTAAAGCTGAAAGTTTTTAAATCCCAATAATTGATTGTGGTGGTGAAAAGATGCACAACAGTCACTGTCCAAATACTTATGGATCGGGCTGTAACTCAAAACTAACTCAGCACTGAGCTGGAGGAGTTACTTTTACATCTATGCTTCTTATCCAGAGCACCTAACGTTAATCACTTTGAGGGTTTGAACAGTTGCGGGTTAAGGGCCTTGCTCAGGGGCCCAGCAGTGTAGCAGCTTGGCCCAACAACATTCCTAACAACAGTAGTGCACGTCCCTATCCGCTGAGCTGGCACTGCCTCTGGGTTTTTTATTTGTTGCTTGTTCTGAGAGTTGAGAGTGGTGGTTTGGAATTGCTTCACTTTTCCTGTGGCCATGAAAGAATATGCAGGTGTTCCTATTAAAGTGGTAAAAGTTTCTTAGGTTTCTGTTTGTTTTTTACAGCCATTACTCCAGCAAAGCACCACCATCCAAGGTTAGTGTTGCTTGCAAATGGAACGACATTATCACTATTTCAACAGAGCTTAACTGTTTCTGTTACGCTAAGCGTTTTTTTTTTTTTTTTGTGTGTCTTTTCTCCAGTGCCCAGCCCAGTCCTGATCCTGGCTTAAAACTGGTATACTTCACTTCCTTTCTTATTACAAGATCGTAGGAATATAAGCTTTTTTTAAGTTTTCGCGATAAATGATTATTCAGTCAGTGATTTATTTATTTATTTATTTATTGAAGTATCCGCACAACATTCCGATTGGTCAGGAGCCTTGGTCCAGACCACTCCCACCCACTTTGACCCCACCACTCTTCATCCAGCCCACTGAAATGGGCCACAATCCACCACCTCCAAGGTAAACACACACTCGCGTACTGATAAATGCTCAGGTCTGTATTTAATTCTGGGATTATCTGCACATTTTGTTTGAGCATGGATTTTTTTTGTTAAAATGTAAAACCAAATGCAAAATTTTGCATGCATGTAGGACCAAATCGAGCAACAAGATGTATAGTGTGTTATTATCACAGTTCTTCCTTCTTAAGCTTGACTGATTCCCCAACTTTTTATTACTATCAATCTGGGCTTGACTACATTCTTTTCCACTCAACGTTTATATTAAATGTGCACAAATCTGTCCATTATTTTTTTTTTTTCACATGTATGTTTCTGTTACTTATGTTACATTACTTATGTATCTTGCATGTTATGTCTGCTCCAGACCACCCCATGCAGGCAGACCCTCATTCAGCGACATGGTATTGGAGACTTCATATGACTACGCAAACAAAAGTGTGTCCGTCAAATACAAAGACAAAGTCATGACTGCACTCTGAGTGCGTAGGAGTCACAAACCCTAATGAGACGGACTGCACTGAACAGCTAACAGAATGCTCCACTGCTCATCATACAGTATCATCACAGCTGGTTCAACATCTGCATCTCATCCTACCCTTTGGATACTAACACTGTGTGTTTTAACTCATCCAGTCATCCATCCATCCATCCATCCACCCATCCACCCATTTCTCATGCGACTGGACTCAACTCCTTAACGGTCCTCTTATTGGACAAAAAGCCTATTTTACCAAGGACTCAATGGAAAAAAAGGCTTCTGTATGGCTGATTTAGTTACTTTCTCAGATTCTTAGAAACCATAACTGACAAATGAAGCATGCATCGGTCACTTCAATAAATCTGTTAGGCAAATCTTGTTTTATTGTTTTAATTAAGCTACATGCTTTGGGGGCTGGTGGGATTTAATCTTGGTATGTGTAATAATCTCTTCTAAAACGAGTTATGGCATCATCTTCAAACTGTTACAAGAACTGACGTCATATATGCTGGGGCTTCATAGATGTTGTTGTTTTTTTATTACAAAGTTCTCTCTTCAAGATTTAATGCAATTACTGTATAGTAAAAAAACCATTTTCTTGCCTTAATCACTGCAACGTCACAACCGGTTGCAGTAGTGCCTGTGTTTTGACATTTTGACTGTAGTTTCACTATAGCAGCGTTAAAGTATGAGGTGTTTGTGGTTGTCACTGATCAGCAATTGTTGCAATGGAAACTGCCTCAGTAAATAAATGCACAGTTTACACTACATCCTGGTAGTTATAGTATTTTTTTCTGTAAATCTGCCAGTCAAAGCCAGTAGCTTCTAGATTTGATATATCATTTTTACTTTTGGAGGAGGGGGGGATGTGGATTTGACAAAAGATTTGTAACCTGCTTATACCTAGAGAGGTGGAGGTACAGAGGAGTGAAGTTTAGCCAGACAAAATACATGAGTGTGTAAATGTGAGGGACCCAAGTGGAATGGTGAGGCTACAGGGAGCAGAGGTAAAGAAGGTGCAGGACTTTAAGTATTTAGGGTCAACGGTCCAGAGCAACGGATAGTGTGAAAAGGAGGTGAAGAGGCGGGTACAGGCAGGTTGGAATGGGTGGAGAAAACCCACAGTCAGGTGTGTTGTGCGTTAAAAGAGTATCAGCGAGAATGAAAGGAAAGGGGTACAAGACAGTGGTGAGACCAGCGATGCTCTACGGCTTAGAGACAGTGGCACTGAAGAAAAGACAGGAGGCAGAGTTGAAGGTATAGCAGAGATGAAGATGTTGAGGTTCTCTTTGGGAGTGACGAGGATAGATAGGATCAAGAATCCTAGAAGAGAGAGAAGAGTCCATCAGAGGGACAACCCATGTTAGATGTTTTGAAGAGAGACCAGATTGAGGTGGTTTGAGACCAGATTGATGTTCAGATGAGAGATGGTGAATATATCGGTAGAAGGATGCTGAGGTTGGAACTGCCAGACAGGAGGTCTAGAGGAAGACCAAAGAGGAGATTTATGGATGCAGTGAGAGAGGACATGAAGGTAGTTGGTGTAAGAGGAGAGGATGCAGAGGATAGGGTTAGATGGAGGCAGATGATTGGCCGTGGCGACCCCTAAAAGGGAACAGCTGAAAGACAAAGAAGATTTTTAACTTGCTTATGAGACAAAATGTATCATCTCCATCTGAATGTACTTTTTCATGACCAATCTGGCAGAAGCTAACACCAATTGCGTACCCTATATGAGAACCTCCAGGGTGAAGCTCTATCATACATTTGTAACTGGTATTAGAAATGCCAACAGTGTGAAAACCTTTCTATGACTCCAGACTTTTGATTGGTACATAGTGCATACAGTATAGTTATAAATTTATGATTGACCTGGAAACTCTGAATAAGCAATAGTCGCTTGTACTATGCTGATGAGTAAGTCCGTACTGGTATTCGGATGTTCGGATGTTTACTGCCACCTTGCAAACTATGTAATATGTTTTTAGTTTCCCACTGAGCAGTGCAGATACCCAAAGGTTTAGTGTGGAAGAGAATGAAACTCTGCTTTCCGCAACGCTCCACTACTGCTATCGATGGCATGGCTATGAGAAACAGGAAGTCCCGTGCCTCACTTTAACAAAGCCTAGTAAGAATTCAAATGAACCATATCATATCATCTAAATAAATCCATTGAATCTACCTGTGCAGTGGTTGTTCCTTACTTTTGTTTCAGAGCCATGGGATGTTCCCTCGGTACACACAGAAGATCTCGATCGACCTTTACGGAGCCCGAAACAGTTACAGCCGGATTCAATACCCTGGCCAGCCCTTCACATCAACATTGATACAGTCAGTGTACTTCTACTTTTGCGAAGAAGGAAATTAGATGATATTTGTAACTGTTCAAATGACGATCATAAAATCTCTTAAAATTGTTTCTAAAGTCTTCCATCCTCACTATTTTACTGTATGCAGGCAGAAGAAAAGCAACTGTCAGAGAAAAGCCTACCTTCGTCTCCAGCTTGCATACATGATCAGCGCAAAAGCAATATTCTCAGAGTGAGTCACCTACGGTGTACACATTACAAACTGCATTAAGATTAGCGTATACATTAAGTTTAGTCTTACAAATGTGTAAATGTGCAAAACCAAGACAACTTCTGGTCCAAATCCTAGATAACTAACCAAGAGAAACTTATTTTGCGCTGGGGCTGAAATCCAGTCAGATCATTAACAATATGTAGCCACATGCCCTCTAGTCTGTCAGACAGTTGGGGGTGTAGAAGTTGGGGACAGAACTATCAAGACTAGTAGCCCAGGGAAGGAATTTAATGGTGCACTGAGGCCGATGGTTAGCCATTTTGCTGGATCGGAAGAATCACTTCCATCTGTAGCTATCAATCCCTAAGCTGCAAAACTGATTGAATATGACGCCTAGCAACTAGACTCGACACCTCGGTCAAGACAAGTGACGATCTCTCCACCAATCAAGTTCATATACATGCAACTTAACCCTGTCAAATTTGCCCTGTCTTTCCAAAAAGTCTTGGAGAGGAGAATGTGGACATCAGGACACCCCTAAATGGCCAAGGCCCAATTTTTCTACCAGTACTGACATTACCTTCGGACCAAGCAGAATCAACGAGCAGCCACTAAAATAACCTCTGCCACCTCAGGGGCATGCCCAGTCCTTCCACCCTTGTCCCCTCTAAAATAGTTTAATTAAGAGCGGCAACAGGATATATCCAGCCCTCAAGGTCTTTGTATGGTTTGTAGAAATCACCATGAGTTGGTCTGTTCAAAAGATATGACAGTCAAGGTTAATGTCAGTAAGAACCACTGACCAACAGGAAGTGCCGCAGATACACTCTTAAGGCAGCATAAATGCCTGGTAGAGGGACGTCTTCATTCAGAAGCGGTCTTCTGTTCATGGTTTGTTAAGGGCCAGTTGGAATTTCTTGGCGGAAGCCATATAAACTCATTTGTGATCATAGTGTCTCCTGGTACAGCCAGATAGTCTGCTGGGACACGACACATGGGCTC
Organism: Clarias gariepinus; assembly: GCF_024256425.1. NCBI lineage: Eukaryota > Metazoa > Chordata > Actinopteri > Siluriformes > Clariidae > Clarias > Clarias gariepinus. Next base: position 10,032,586 of record NC_071125.1, read on the forward strand.
AAAACTGGCCACACTGCCAATTACTGACACCAAATCTGCTCAGGCCAGATTGCACAGAATGCATTCTATGGTCTCCTCCCCCACAGCCAGGAAGACAATGGTTTTGGTCATTAGTGATAGGAATAGTGTTGCAGATTCCTCTTTAAGTATATTTCTTCTCCCAAATGAGCGTAATAAATGGACAGATTTGGGACTATCGGTCTGATCATCCACTTCACCCCCAGGAGCCTTAATACCTTAATAGATTAAGAGACTTATAAACTCAAGTAGGTAAGATGCCAGTTTCTTAAAATACAGAGGGGTTTTTTTGTTGTTTGTTTGTTTGTTGTTTTGTTTGTTTGTTGTTTTGTTTGGTTAATGGAGGTAGAACTGCTTGCCTTTGGTGGTGGCCAGATGATTCTTGTGTGTTGAACCAAGTTATGTGGCTTAATCAAATAACCATGTAGCATTCTATGATAGTGAATCTGGAGGGCATTCCCTGGAGGGTATGCCCAGTAGTTTTTGAAACAGTTGGCAACTTTTCATTATTAGATATACTAAATCATAAATCATTCTAACTTTGTTGACATGTCTCCGCATGCATGCACACATACCCGGAACCTTATCCACTAGATTGGTATCCAATGGATACCCGAGGTTTTCAGAACCACTGTTACATATGTAACCAGCATTTAATTGTCTCTGAAACACCAAATTCTACAAAAAAACAACAACAAGATAACAGGAGGAAGGTGCAACTTTAATTGAAACTGGAAGATCTGTTACCATGTCAATCAATTTCCGTTCACAGACTAGTCCTAGTCGGACAGAAGAATCAAACCTCTAATCACAGCTTGTTTCACATTTATTTTATTAGCTAATGGGCATCATCTTACATTTGATGGTAAACTTTTTTTACATGCCTTTATTCTTTTCAGCATAAATTCAACAGGGTGCTTTTTGTTTTTGGATAGTGACGCTCTTCAGCATATCCAGTTGTGATGAAATATTATTTTTTATTTATACTATAGCTTTTCTAACAGCACTAACCAGTCTTTTAGTCTGTACTGTGGCATGAACAAGACATTTTTTTGCCACTCATTGGATATTGTCTAAGTAGATCAGTAGTTGCAGAAATACTCAGACCAGCCTGTCTGGCACCAACGACCATGCCACGTTCAAAGTCGCTTAAATCACCTTTCCTTGCCCTTCTGATTTAAACTTCAGCAGATGGTCTTGACCATGTTTACATGCTTGAATGCATTGATTTGTACCAGTTGATCGGCTAATTAGATATTTGCTTTAACAAACAAGTGGCGGGTGAGTCTATAGCATTGGTAAAACCTGGCTTCCAACTGTATCGAAATTATTTAGGGTATACGCAAGATCCTAATATGCATCATATGCAAAAGATGGTCCTCTAACACACTTTGATTCAAATACTAAATTTATTTATTGATACGGTTTAGTATTGAAGCCCTGTGTGTCTATATGTCAAGGTTCACAAAAGCTGTGCTTCTTTCTTTTTCCACAGCATGTAATGCACAGTGAGAGTGCGAATTCAAAGGGGAATTGTTCCAGCGGAGAGCAGAACAACAGGTGTGTGGATGTGTAATTGGTTCTTGCTCTTCAGCTCACTTTTTATCTCATGGGTATTGAATTCGAGTGGAACAGAGCTCCAGCGATGCAGAATTTAGTGTTTATTTTACTCTAACACAATCAAGCCCAACTCATAATGAGCTTGATAATTAGGTGAAGCGCTAAATTGGGTATATTTAATCAAGGAAAACGCAACTCTGTGTGGTACTATTGCTTTGCTTTGAGTTTTTTTTTTTCTTTTTTTTTTTCTAACTATCGTGGTCAAACTCTGGCAGTCTTTCTCACATTCCTTTTAATATATGTTTGTTTGTGGTGGGGTTTCGCAGAATGCCCAGCTCCTCTCAGGATTCAGCCTCCAACACTGTGACCACGGATAGGCCGCGGGTGGAACGCCGCAAACGCCTGGTCAGGCAGTTCAGCTTGTGAGTCCTTAAAGATTGGTTTGACCTTATGTAAGGATTAAGGAACGATTGAAAAAAGAGAAAACTGTTTTAATTTATGTTCATTTATGTTTAAACACATTTCTTTTGAACAAATCACTAAAATCAGGCGAGAGGAATTTCCAAACTTTTTACGTGTTTACATTTTAATTATGAGGAATGTTTTTCATTGCTCTCTGCGAGGATGAAACACGATATTGCCAAAAGTATCCGCTCGCCTGCCTTCACATGCATAGGAAATTGAGTAACATCCAATTCTTAATCCATATGATGTTGGCCCGACCCTTGCAGCTATATCAGCTTCAACTTTTCTAGGAAGGCTTTCCACAAGGTCTTTATGGACCTTGCTTTGTGCACTAGTGTGCAGTCATGTTGAGACTGGAAAGGGCCGTCCCCAAACTGTTTCCACAATGTTGAGGTCAGACACAGAAATTGTCCAAATTGTCTTGAAGCATTAAGAATCTTTAACTAGAAGTGAGGGGCCGAGCCCAACTCCTATAAAGGAACCCCACACCAGGTCCAATATGACAAAGCAAGGTCCATGAGGACATGGATAAGCAAGTTAGGTGTGGAAGAACTTGATGTGAGTCCTGACCTCAACCCGATAGAACATCTTTGGGATGAATTAGAGTGGAGACTGCGAGCCAGGACTTCTTGTCCAACATCTGTGTCTGACCTCACAAATGTGCTTCTGGAAGAATGGTCGAAAATTCCCATAGACACACTCCTAAACTTTGTGGAAAGCCTTCCCAGAAGAGTTAAAGCTGTTATAACTGCAAAGACTGGGCCAACATCATATTTAACCCTATGGATTAAGAATTGGATGTTACCTAAATTCATATGCATGAGAAGACAGTTGAGTGAATACTTTTGCCAATATAGTATATATGGGAATAAACCCACAGCTTTGTCCTGTAGTAACCACAGTGATGAAGATGACCTCCCAGATGCGCTCGCGGCCATATCTTCCGAGAGCAACATGGGAAGATCTACATCTAACAGCTCACTGGACAAACAGGTCCAGCCTCCAATCTACCCCCAGGTAATATTTATTCCACTGTTAATTCTCAATAATCTTAGGCTGTCATTATAAATAATAATGATTGCCATTGGCGTTACATTCTTGCTGTTCTTTAATTAGCAAAAGGTCTCGCCGTTGGAGCACAGCAACAAATCTCCATTTCATCCAGGGTTAGTCCCTCAACTCTTTCTTTTCAATGCGCACTCCGCCATGGAGGATGCACATACACCGAACAGTCACAACATTAAATGAAAAACATTAAGTTGTAGGTTCCCCTTGTACCACCAAAACAGCTCTGATCCCTCGGGATGTTAGTAGCAGATCCTTAAAGTGCTGTAATTTGCAAGGTGTGGCCTTCATGGATCGCATTTGTTTGGATCTACTGGATGTTCTGATCCCTTTCTATCATAGCAAGCATCAACATTTTTCAGGAATCTTTGGGATCAATGTGCAATGGTGATTAATGGTGTTAATGTTGTGGCTGATCAGTTTATAGGCTTAATATTTAAGTCACTTTAATTTAAGTCCTTAATTGATTCTTGTACCATAATGTAATAAGAATCTGCAAGAACATTTTGTGCATGAGATCTGTACTGCTTTTATTTTTACTAGTATTTTTATCTGCCATTATTTTACACTATAAGGTGTTTAATCTTTCTTTTGTGTTTTTTGTTTGTATTTAGCAATGAAGACCTGAGAATGGATAGAGAAAAACTGCTGAGAGCATTACAAATGACTGAACTCTAACACTATACGCACACCTGCACAATCAGTTGCACTGTACAAATTTTATTAATTTACATGGCATTAAGTCTAATTTAATTTTTTATTCTATTGTTTTTTATTGTAAAGCTTATACCTTTACCAACACACATGCAAAATCATGCTTCAAAAAATCCTATCTATCTATGTTTATGTAATTCCCCCCTGACACCCTTTAATTATTAATTTGTTCCTTATGATTGTTTATGCCATGTTTAGAGCATATTGTATATGATTATTGTAAATAACACATGACACATGGCTACTGTACATACACTGTAAAAACCAGGGATCTTTCACATTGTCGTTTGTTTTCACCCAGGTTTTGTAACATTTTGAGGAAACGCTTTGCACAAACACTATACAGTATTTAAATTTATATTCATCACTACAGTATCTCACAATATAATAAAAACTGAATTATTTAATGAACGGATTAATTGATTTCTCATGGTAATCAAAACAGAATGGTGTAGTGTGTTTTAAAGGTCATTCTTGCCGGATTTTATGACTTTGCGATGTGGAGTCAACTGCACATAAAATTTAATTACTGACATAAAATTTAACAATATAAAAAAAACAGACATAATTATATTTAATGATATAATGATATAATTTTTTACAAATTATTAAATGACCATGATTTTTTATTTAGTTTGAACCACCGTGGGGCTAGGGTTTAAAAAAAAAAAAAATCACTCATCAATTTAAGTTTTTTATTCTTGAAAAAAATTGATGAATGAAAAAAAAAACTTTCTTTTAGTAGAGAAATTTTAGTTTATCTTTTTGGGGCTCCTCCCCTCCTTATTTTTTCTTCTTGGGGTTGCCACAATGTACACTCACCTAAAAGATTATTAGGAACACTATACTAATACGGTGTTTGAGCCCCTTTCGCCTTCAGAACTGCCTTAATTTTACGTGGCATTGATTCAACAAGGTGCTGAAAGCATTCTTTAGAAACGTTGGCCCATATTGATAGGATAGCATCGTGCAGTTGATGGAGATTTGTGGGATGCACATCCAGGGCACGAAGCTCTTGTTCCACCACATCCCAAAGATGTCATGTTCAAAAAAACCAATTTGAAATGATTCGAGCTTTGTGACATGGTGCATTATCCTGCTGGAAGTGGCCATCAGAGGATCGGTACATGGTGATCATAAAGGGATGGACATGGTCAGAAACAATGCTCAGGTAGCCCGTGGCATTTAAACGATGCTCAATTGACACTAAGGGGCCTAAAGTTTGCGCCAAATTCTGACTCTACCATTTGAATGTCTCAACAGAAATCAATACTCATCAGACCAGGCAACATTTTTCCAGTCTTCAACTGTCCAATTTTGGTGAGCTCGTGCAAATTGTAGCCTCTTTTTCCTATTTGTAGTGGAGATGAGTGGTTCCCAATGGGGTCTTCTGCTGTTGTAGCCCATCCGCCTCAAGGTTGTGCGTGTTGTGGCTTTACAAATGCTTTGCTGTGTACCTCGGTTGTACCGAGTGGTTATTTCAGTCAAAGTTGCTCTTCTATCAGCTTGAATCAGTTGGCCCATTCTCCTCTGACCTCTAGCATCAACAAGGCATTTTCGCCCACAGGACTGCCGCATACTGGATGTTTTTCCCTTTTCACACCATTCTTTGTAAAGCCTAGAAATGGTTGTGCGTTAAAATCCCAGTAACTGAGCAGACTGGCACCAACAACCATGCCACGTTCAAAATTGCTTAAATCACCTTTCTTTCCCATTCTGACATTCAGTTTGGAGTTCAGGAGATTGTCTTGACCAGGACCACACCCCTAAATGCATTGAAGCAACTGCCATGTGATTGGATGATTAGATAATTACATTAATGAGAAATTGAACAGGTGTTCCTAATAATCCTTTAGTATATGTGTGTGTGTGTGTGTGTGTGTGTGTGTGTATATTTGACCCACAATGATTTGTCACAGGTTTTATGCCAGATGCCCTTCCTAGGCGTGGGGCTGGCACTGGTGAGGCCCTGCATCTCAGTGACTGGGTATTTCATATGGGAATAAGGGTGCAATGTTGCAACCTAGCCATGGCAGGACTTGAACCCCCCACCCTCTGACCATTAACCTAACCTCAACTGCCTGAACCACCTATGTGAGCATTGGTGACTTGGGCTTCTCACTCGCCTTGCAACCATAAACAACATAAACATGAAGTTGCACATTTTTGTAAAATCTGTCATGTACAGTACCCTCATGAGAAATGCCAATGTCCTTTTAACACATAAAGTAGTTGCTAAGCTTTACTTGATTGATATAACATTACACAAGCATTTCAGAATGCCATCACACCTAAAGTTAAAATTTAACCAGGTTGAATAGTTTGCCAGAAATTTAACCTTTTTTAAGGCGCTCATTCAAAAACTTGGATGTTTAAAATAAAATTTTTGCCAATACCTTTTTACTTTTTTTTTTTTTTTCTTTAAAAAAAAAAATTGTTGCCAATTTATGTTGCAAATGAAAGTCAGTGAAGTTACAATGTATGGTTCCTCGTCCAACTAGTTAAAACAGTATACAGTAAAACAGATACAATTAAACAAAAGAAATGTGCAAAAATACTTTTCTTCTACATAAAGAAAAGTTTCTTTTACATAATTTACTACATAAAAAAAGTACTATTACAGGCACTTGTATGTTACCAAATGTGGTTATTCAACAATTAAATTTTAAATATCTAGTAAATTCAGTGCATTGATATCAGCTTTATAAAAATGTCTATAGGTAAAAGTGCTATATGAACTGAATTGAATTAAATGGAAGGTGCCACCCAACAACCTTTTCTAAAAGAACAATAGAACAATAAATAACCATTTAAATGAGCCACCAAGCCATAAAATGCTCTTCCTGGTTGTAACCAAGCAAGCAGAGATAAATATTAGATACCCAGCTTAAATTATGGCAGTAGGTTCATACTGAATTCTGCATAAGAAATTTTTATTCACTATTTTTTTCTTGCCTCTGCAAGATGCCTCCAAACTTGCATAATGTCGGGTGCAGGGGACATTTTCCAATGACCATCCAATGTTTCAGTCATAATTAACCTGTGGATTTGAGTGAAGAGAAAAGAAATGGTCCTTCTACGATTATTTCCAATCTTGTTAGCGCTGTGATTTTTCTCTCAGCAAATGCAGTATTCATTGTGCATGAAACCAATTTTTAGCAGGAATGCTCACCATATTTTTAAAACCTAATTTAACCTGAAATATATTAGCTTTAGAGATTTTAAACCATGCTCATGCCTTAACTGGGAAAATTGCTCTCTAAAGTAAAATGAAAGTGCATAATCATTAATATCCGGTAAACCATGAATATTCTCTCAGCCCACTAGATGGCAATTATGTGCTTTATTGAAAGGCCAAGGTTTCCAATGATGCAGAGTCAGATGGGAAATAAGTGCTCGTTTTGCCCTTATTGCATTCTGATGGATTACACATAAAGATCGTTAAAGAACATTACAATATTAACTCCATAATGCAATTCGCTACAGTTGTCTTATTTCAGTTTTATTTATTTTTTTCTTTTTTAATTTAACATAAAATATCAAAATAAAATAACACTTTCTCCATAACATTATATCCAAACACATATCTGATA